>NC_044031.1:753996066-754208566 GCF_901765095.1 Microcaecilia unicolor | reverse complement strand
AAAATACGGTAAGAATTATAAGTCAATGTTTTTAAACAGGGCCCGGTTGATTCTGGCTGATATATTAAAGGATACTCCTCTCCAGCACTTTTGTATGAATCTCTCTCTCTTTTATTGTTGGGTATCGGTACCGTGCTGTTTTTCTTTTCAAGACGATAGCGGGTATACTGCAGGCAGGAACTGGAACTCCTCCGAAGGACCTACTACTCTAAGCTGTAACCAACTTAATAAGAAAAACCTTAAACCTTTTCTATCCAGTCCACTCATATTAATATGCAGTGGCTCATTATAATTATTCCTTTCCCTATCTAGCTATTCCCAGGTAAAATAAAATATGATTGAACATCCCTATCTAAACCCTCCCAAACCAATAAATCCCCAAAAATGTATCACAATTTAATATAAGCACTAGGATTATTAAATCCTATGTGTTGATTTTTTTTTTTTCTTTCTCTGCAGCAGGTCACTGCTCTTTCAGAGACAGGGGTATTATAATCATGAGACTTTTTTTTCCCCTCTTCCTTAAATTGATGAAGCTCACAATTACTGGGGTGATTATTTAGTTAAACCTTGTCACAAGGCAGATAACCCCTCACAGAAGTATTTTGAAACTCACACCAGTTCCTTACAAGTTCACTTCTATTAGTGAGCCAGACTGGTACTGCGCCCAAATATTTTATTTATCAAAGACACTTCTAACATATGAAGTTAAATTAAGATTCAGGCAACAGCTTTCCCATCCAAACCAAAATCACTTGCCTAAAGCCTCCTGACAACACGCGAGCGGCTTTTAAAATTAAGTTTTCCCACTGCAGACACACACCAATATTTTTAATTGATTACCCAAACCTTTCAAAACTCAATTTAAATGTATTTCTTGGCTGAATTGCGCAGAGACCACTTTTACAGGTCTGCACAGCCTTTAGCTTACCTCCCAACTGCCACACAAGCCGTTTAGAACTTAAGTATGTCATATATGGCACAAGCCCAGCATGAGCCCCTGCACTAACCTAACACTTTGCAATCCCCTATAAACATACACTTTACATTAAATTATGACATTTTCAGCAATATACAGCACTTTACACATATTTGAATACATTTTCCTTACCTCGTTTAGCATTTAACTGTGTTTATTTTTAAGTTTTCTTCTGCACGCGCCTGCTGCACTCCCTGGCACAAGCCAGCATCTGGCTCGTGCCATCAGCTGCTTCTCTCCCTCCTCGTGGCTTCCCCTCAGCGCGTGCCACCCAACAGCACGCCCGCCAACACATTTAGAAAATAAAAAACACCGGAGAAGTGCACCGGAGCACTTCCCCCTTCTTACTCTGTTCCACGCTGGGTTCCCCACCCCGGAGCTCACCCTCAGAGGCATCCCAGGTAAAATAATTTAACCCTATATGGGTTACATTAAGAAATTCTGAGAAATGGTTCATAGGATGATGTGTGAAATACTGAAGGTCACCTTTCCAATGGATTTGGAGATATTTCTCTTGAGGTAGAGTGCAACATTTTAGCTTTCTAAAAAAATGATCTACTTTTGAACAACCTCTATTGTTAGTGGCAAGATGTGTTATCATTAGGTTTTGGAAAAGGCAGGGAATGGCTCCAACAAATTTGGGACACTGTCCAAGCAGTGACGTAGCTATGGGGGGCCAGGGTGGGCACAAGCCCACCCAGTGACGACACCACACTGCCTTCTCCTCTCTCTCCTTCGTGGCGCCCCAGCATCTGCCCTCCTGTCGCCAAACCCCGTCCCTCCTGGTGAACCCCAAAGACGTCCCCGGCTCCTGCTGCTATCCACCCCCGCTACCTGTGCCAGCCCACAGGCCTCCATCCACCAAGTCCCACCCTTCCAAACATCATTTCCTGTTTCCTGCCTGGCGGGACGTGCTGCATCACAGCAGATGGAAGCCTGTGGGGCCAGCACAGGCAGCAAAAATGAACCACCGCAGGTGCCAGGGACGCTCACAAGACACACTAGAGAGAGACGGAGCACAGCAACAGGAGGGCAGATGCTCGGACACCACGGAGGAAAGAGAGGAGAGATGTTGGATGGGTGGGGGCATGGAAGGGCCCATCCAAATTAACACTGGGCCCATCCAAAATACTGGGTCTGGTTACGCCCCTGTGTCCAAGTGGATCTGAAATCACCAACAGAAGTGTGTGGAAGCACGGCAGGACCCAGTGAAAATAAGCATGCCTAAATGTTCTGAAAGTGACGGGCAGAAGTGGACGGCAAATAATGTGCACGTGCACTGCATCAGCTGCATGGGGCCTCAAGTTTCCATTTCTGGTCTGCACTTCACAGTGTCCTCTATAAACAGCACACCTTACTTGGTCATCATGTTGGCCTGGAGGAAACTTAGTTTCACCAGCCAGGAGAGTGCCCTTGTAGTAGTGTTGTACACGGTGCACTGCAAGAGCCTGTTCCGCTGTCACAGATATGGAGGAAAATCCAGAGGACACGGTATGAGGAGAGTTATTAAACCAAAAAGAGGCAATGTCTGCATATGCATAATCCATAAAAAACGCAGAACAAAAACAGCCCAAGTGTAAAAGCTTCAAAATAATGAAAACCACACACATAAATATATGTATAGCAGACCAGTGTCCAGTAGAGAGTTGCATGGGCACAAAAAGTTCACCCATCCCTACCCGTCTCCAATGGAATCTAACCCATATGCACTCATACCTGCTAAGGTTAATTCCATCCCCACTCATCCTCACAATTAATCTCGATTCCTACTCATACCCACAGGAGTTGACGCTAGCACTTACTAGATTGCAGCCCTCCATTTCCTCCCAACCCCAATAGCTTCCTGTGTTTTTTTGGACGGTATTCATTATTCAACTGAGTGTTCCAAGCCTCTGTCTGGTGTTCCAGCTGCCTCTCTGGGTCCAAACCTCATTTTGGCACTCCAATTGCCTCTCTCAGGGTCCCTTTCACTTAAGGGTGTTGCCGTGTAGCAATCCAGAACTACCACCAGGCTTCTGCTGGAGCCCAGTGGTAGTTTCAACCCCTAGCATACATCATTTTCTATTTTTCTAGCGCTGGTGTATATCCGCCGGGTTAGCGCGGGAGCCCTTACCGCTTCCTCAACATGGTTCTGGGACTGTATACCCTTTTATATGAGTGGCTCTTACTGGCCCTCCTATCCTCCCTATGAGTCTCGTGAAGCAGGGACTGCACAATCTGCTCGTTCACTTTGTCCATATGTGTTGCCTGCAGCCATCACTAACTCTTATGTCCCACCACCAACACCACTGTGCTCCCAGCCTCCAAACATATTCCACTGTTTGCCCTGGGATTGGTAGCATGGGATGTTACTACTCTTTGAGATTCTACATGGAATGTTGCTCCTCTGAGATTCTACAAGGAAAGTTGCTTCTATTTGTGGTTCTATATGGAATGTTGCTACTCTGAGATTCTACATGGAATGTTGCTCCTCTTTGAGATTCAACATGGAATGTTGCTCCTATTTGTGGTTTTATATGGAATGTTGCTACTCTGAGATTCTACATGGGATGTTGCTACTAATTGGGTTTCTGCCAGGTACTTGTGACCTGGCTTGGCCACTGTTTGGAAGCAGGATACTGGGCTAGATGGACCATTGGTCTGACCCATTGTGGCTGTTGTTCTTATATTCCCCTACGAACACACAGATTGACACACCACCAGCTCTCACACTGTATCACTGCTCCACAGCCAGTGCTACAGACATGAACAGGAGACAAAAACAAGGGTAGCCAGCAGGAAGACAGGTTTGGAAGAGGCAATAGGATGGGAAAACACCGATGGAGACTTATAGACTGGGATAGGCAGGCAAGTCAGTAAGGGTTAGGGGCAGGGAGGGAGAGGTAGTAGGTTGTCACAGGATAGGTTTCGACAGGGGATATCTGAGTGTGGGATCTGGTCTCCTTTCTTACCCATCTATAAGTCACAACTTTGCCTTACCCTTCTGAGGTAAAAGGGGGCCTCGGCGCACCTCAAAAAATGTGCCGACGCCAGCGCAGGCCCCCTTTTGCCGCAGCTTGGTAAAAGGGGCCCTTAGAGTGGCTGGAGTGGGAAGACATGGTGGGCCAGAACTTGGAGCCAAGTATATTATCAATCCAGTCTCCCAAGCACTGTCTTTGGATTTCCCTCAGCTCTCTCAAATGAGATCTCAAAAGGAGGAGTGGCCTAGTGGTTAGCGTGGTGGACTTTGGTCCTGAGGAACTGAGTTTGATTCTCACTTCAGGCACAGGCAGCTCCTTGTGACTCTGGGCAAGTCACTTAACCCTCCATTGCCCCATGTAAGCCGCTTTGAGCCTGCCATGAGTGGGAAAGCACGGGATACAAATGTAACAAACAAAAAAAAAAGGGGGCAGCATTTACAATACCCACCAAAGGTCTTTATAAAGGTTTTACTTTTTAAAGTTCACACTCTGAGGATCCAGATTGGTAGACACGTATACCAAGCGTCTTTGGTCTGTTTTGAAGAGCCTGACTCCGTTCCCACTCTTTGACTCTCTGTGTGATTCCCCGTGGAATATTGGTGTTCATTCCACTTCCGGGGGGGAGGGGGGAGTGATATATTTTACACCTTTGTATAAACTCTAAATTAAGCTAACATTTCTCAAAACTTCCCGTAGCCAAGAGCAGAAAGATAACCACACGTATCTGAGTCACTTTTTTTTTAATATTATGGTAGATGTCTTATGAAATACTGTACTGTTACATAGGAGCATACAGTGCTCTGACACCGTAACGAGGCCAAAATCTGGTTTGTAGATACCTAAAATAGATGACATTTTAAGAGTGTAAAGATTTGACATATTGTATACGATTTTGGCATTAAAATCTACTTATTAAATAAAGAGCTTAGGCAGTATTACTAATCCTTCAGTCATAAGAAAAAAAAATGTGTTATGTGCAGAAGTAACTCATCTACTAAATATAAAAGTAATTTGTTAAGGATTTCTATCAAGGAATCAAAAGCAATAAGCTATGTTCTACATTTCATTTGCTACACTTCTTCTTTCAAAATAATGTCCTGGCCTCGTTATAGATTCCGTCACATCTCTGCAGATCCTACAAGTCATTGACTTTCATTTCTTTGAGAGGGATTTTTCTTTTTTAAGCAGGGACTCGTGGAGGAGTGGCCTAGTGGTTAGGGTGGTGGACTTTGGTCCTGAAGAACTGAGTTCAATTCCCAGTTCAGGCACAGGCAGCTCCTAGTGACTCTGAGCAAGTCACTTAACCCTCCATTGCCCCATGTAAGCCACATTGAGCCTGCCATGAGTGGGAAAGCGCAGGGTACAAATGTAACAAAAATAAAATAGATACTATTGGAGATTCTACATGGAATGTTGCTACTATTGGAGATTCTACATGGAATGTTGCTATTCCACTAGCAACATTCCATGTAGAAGGCTGCGCAGGCTTCTGTTTCTGTGAGTCTGACGTCCTGCACGTACGTGCAGAAGCTTGCGTGGCCACATTGGTGATCTGCAAGGGGCCGACTTCTACATGGAATGTTGCTAGTGGAATAGCAACATTCCATGTAGAATCTCAAATAGTAGGAACAGAGGAGGAGTGGCCTAGTGGTTAGGGTGGTGGACTTTGGTCTTGGGGAACTGAGGAGCTGAGTTCGATTCCCACTTCAGGCACAGGCACCTCCTTGTGACTCTGGGCAAGTCACGTAACCCTCCATTGCCCCATGTAAGCCGCATTGACCCTGCTATGAGTGGGAAAGTGCGGGGTACAAACGTAACAAAAAAAAAAACCATGAAATGATATCCTTACAGGTGGCCATGCTCCATTGCTGGGAGCTGCCTTCCAAAAACTATTAGAATAGAAGAGTCCTATATTCACTTCCCTAAGTTCCTGAAAACATATTTGTTTCAGAATACGTTCGACAATAATCTGGGATGAAAGGGAAAAACAGACAGAATGTATGTATAATTATATTTTTGGCATGGATGATTGTCTATTGTCTACATACCTTTTAATATGGATGTTTTTTGTTTTGCTGTGCTTTTCTATCAAATTAATGGATTTCCTGTATGTTTTTAATATGAATTGTCTTTTTTAAGATGTAAACCGTTCTGTTTTGCGAATGCAATAAGAAACAGTATAGTAAATAAATAAACGATAAATGATGTGCACCTTTCTTTAAATTAGTCCCGTTATTTTCTAACTTCTCTTACTCTCTTTCCTATCTATATATTCCATCTTTGTTTATACCCTACGCTGTCAATTAAAATGTTCTATTACGTATTGTGTTAATGTTGTAAGTAGTATACTAACTAGCTTATTTTTGAAAGAGAAAAACGCCTATAGTGCGACCTAAATCGGGAGATAGACGTTTGTCTCGCAAAGGCGCCCAAATCGGTATAATCAAAAGCTAATTTTGGGCGTTTCCAACTGCACTCCATTGCGGAAACGAATAAAGTTAATGGGGGCGTGTCGGAGGCGTGGTGGAGGTGGGACTGGGGCGTGGTTATCAGCCGAGGAGAGATGGGTGTCTTTAGCTGATAATCGAAAAAAAAAGGCGTTTTGACCGCGATTTTGGGTTACTTTTTTTGGACCCTTTTTTTCACGAGCAAGTCCCAAAAAAGTGCCCCAACTGCCTAGATGACCACTGGAGGGAATCGGGGATGACCTCCCCGGACTCCCCCAGTGGTCACTAACCCCCTCCCACCAAAAAAACCCCACTTTAAAAACTTTTTTTCCAGCCTGTATGCCAGCCTCAAATGCCGTACCCACTTCCATGGCAGCAGAATGTGTTCGATCCTGTCACAGCCTTTCCCTGGGTCAGATGTGGCTCTCGGGTGCAGTACAGGGTCACATCAGCATTGCATTGTGGTGGGTATAGGGTATTGGGCTCCGTGATTTCATTAGCTTGTGTTACAGTCTCACGATGTTGGTAGTTGGTAGGCTCTTCTCCCATGGTGCTTTTCCCCCTGCCTACTGGGTCAGAGTGTGCCCTGTTGTGTTTCCTGTTGTAGTCCATGCGGTAGTGGCCATTTTTGTAAGCCAGTTTTAGTTCCCTTTCCTGTGGTAGCCATGTTACAGAACTTAGTTCTTACCTTGAATGTGGCTGAAAGAGGGCATTGTATAGCATTCTGCCAGCTCTGACCTACTGCTAATCTGAGTACCAGGGAGACTCGTTGCCAGTGGGGCACAACCTCTGATCTGCAGTTAATTGTGAGTAAATGCGGTTATTCCAATAAAGGACGTTTTCGGAGAGATTAGTCTTCAGGTGTCAACTGGTGTGCCAATGTTATACAGCAGCAACATGTCCTAGAGGCCTGCGTGTATGCAGGTCCCTGGAGCACTTTTAGTGGGTACCGCAGTGCACTTCAGCCAGGTGGCCCCAGGCTCATCCCCCCCACCTGCAACACTTGTGCTGGTAAATGGGAGGCCTCCAAAACCCACTGTACCCACATGTAGGTGCCCCCTTCACCCCTAAGAGCTATGGTAGTGTTGTACATTTGTGGGTAGTGGGTTTTGGGGAAGGGGGGGTTGGGAGCTCAGCACCCGTGGTAAGGGAGCTATACATGTGGGAGCTTTTTCTGAAGTCCACCGCACTGACCTAGGGTGCCCAGTTGGTGTCCTGGCATGTCAGGGGGGGCCAGTGTAC
Organism: Microcaecilia unicolor; assembly: GCF_901765095.1. Taxonomy (NCBI): domain Eukaryota; kingdom Metazoa; phylum Chordata; class Amphibia; order Gymnophiona; family Siphonopidae; genus Microcaecilia; species Microcaecilia unicolor. The sequence continues at coordinate 754,200,938 of NC_044031.1, read as the reverse complement.
TACGAATCCTGGCCACTCCCACGACCAAATGGCTCGGATTAGGACGTTTTTGAGCTGGGCGTTTCTAGTTTCCATTATCGCTAAAAAAAACAAACGCCCAGCTGAAAAACGCCCATTTTTTCGAAAATACGGTTCGGCCCGCCCCTTCACGGACCCATTCTCAGAGATAAACGCCCATGGAGATAGGCGTTTGCGTTCGATTATGCCCCTCTATGCCATACTTTGTATTGTTATTTGAATATTTTTACTGCTGTAAGTAATTGCCTATTGCTCATGTTTGATTTATTGCTATTGTACACCGCCTTGAGTGAATTCCTTCAAAAAGGCGGTAAATAAATCCTAATAAATAAATAAATACGACTGTGTGGTCTGCAGTGAGTGAGTGGAATCCAGGCTCCCTGGTCTACTGGAACCTTTTCCTGTCCTGGCCCATGCCCTGAGATAAATGTAGGCGCACCATGAGCGCCTGAGCCCCGGCTCCCTTTACATAATTAAGGGTCATCCGTATTTATCCTTTGCGTTCTTGAAGTCCATTATTCTAGGTGGAAATAAGAATCAACGAACAAGCTATCCGTGGCGACATTTTGTTGGATTAACTCTGTTTCCTTGACAATCTTTTGAGAGTTATCCCGTCTTCATCAAGTCAGTGAAGATGTAATGCAGTTACACTGGATTTAAAGGGTACAATTTCTTCTAGGTCTTAGGCTGTTTGCATTTATTATTACAGCTTAGTGAAAGGGGGTGGAGGGATAGACATAGGTGATGAGACAGTAATAATTTACAGTTCAAAGGCCCAATGTCTGATAATGGGTGAGAAAACTAATGTCTCTGTTGAGTCCTTTTGCTTCAAAATCTTTGATAGTTCTAATTGTGAAAGTTTTCCCTTCCTGTGTGCTCCAGTTCTTTAAATCCCCTTTATTGTAAGGTCATTAAGCAAATGATCTTTCTTTGAAAAAGGTTCACCTACTGAGCTGTCATGCAGATTTTTTTTTTCTGATTTTAGTAAGATTGGTTTTTCATGGGACTTTTAATGGACTGAATTGTAACCTATTGGTAAGAGATGGAGATGTGATTTAAGGTTTTTTTTTAAATGCCAGAATTGAATTAGTGGTGCAAAATGAAGTGGTTGATAGGTATTTGTATCTTTTGTTGGGCTGTTGGATTGAGTGATGCGTATGATTTGACTAATGCTTCCTCACCTTCAACTATTTCTGTAGTTTCCTTCTGTCAACAGTGTCTGAAGTACAGGGGCACTGCTGAGAAGGGAAATGGAAATGGGACTTGATATACTGCCTTTCTGAGGTTTTTGCAACTACATTCAAAGCAGTTTATATATATTCAGGTACTTATTTTGTACCAGGGGCAATGGAGGGTTAAGTGACTTGCCCAGAGTCACAAGGAGCTGCAGTGGGAATTGAACTCAGTTCCCCAGGATCAAAGTCCACTGCACTAAACACTAGGCTACTCCTCCACTAGCAACATTCCATGTAGAAGCCTGTCCTTGCAGATCAGCAATGCGGCCGCGCAGGCTTCTGTTTCTGTGAGTCTGACGTCCTGCACGTACGTGCAGGTAGTCAGAAACAGAAGCCTGCGCGGCTGCATTGCTGATCTGCAAGGGCAGGCTTCTACATGGAATGGTGCTAGTGGAATAGCAACATTCCATGTAGAATCTCAAATAGCAAAAGGGAAATGGGACTTGATATACTGCCTTTCTGAGGTTTTTGCAACTACATTCAAAGCGGTTTACATATATTCAGGTACTTATTTTGTACCAGGGGCAATGGAGGGTTAAGTGACTTGCCCACAGTCACAAGGAGCTGCAGTGGGAATGGAACCCAGTTCCCCAGGATCAAAGTCTGCTGCACTAACCACTAGGCTGCTACTCCACTCCTTGGGATTCCTGAATCTTGCTATTCTTTGGGGTTCTACATGGAATGTTGCTACTCTTTTGAGATTGTGAATGGAATCTTGTTAATGGGACTTGATATACCGCCTTTCTGAGGTTTTTGCAACTACATTCAAAGCGGTTTACATATATTCAGGTACTTATTTTGTACCAGGGACTATGGAGGTTTAGGTGACTTGCCCAGAGTCACAAGGAGCTGCAGTGGGAATGGAACCCAGTTCCCCAGAATCAAAGTCCACTGCACTAACCACTAGGCTACTCCTCCACTAGCAACATTCCATCTAGAATCTCAAATAGGAAAAGGGAAATGGGACTTGATATCCCATTTGAAATCGATATACGAAAGAACGAACTTCCGCATACTACTGAAGACACATCTCTTTAATAAAGCGTACCACAAAGATCAACAATTGTGAACATTCACAACGCGCACATCCATATTCAGAACTGTTTCTTAATATCTGCTTATATACTATAACTGCTTTTAGCTTGTTTGTTTTTATTAACACCATGCCGACTAAGATCCTGTAATACCAAATATATATCTACTAACTTTCTTCCACAACTCATGATGTATTGTAAGCCACTTTGAGCCTGCAAAGAGGTGGGATAAGGTGGGATACAAATGCAACAAATAAAATAAAATAAATTAAATATACTGCCTTTCTGAGGTTTTTGCAACTACATTCAAAGTGGTTTACATATATTCAGGTACTTATTTTGTAACAGGGGCAATGGAGGGTCAAGTGACTTGCCCAGAGTCACAAGGAGCTGCAGTGGGAATCGAACTCAGTTCCCCAGGATCAAAGTCCACTGCACTAATTACAAGGCTACTCCTCCACTAGCAACATTTCATGGAGAAACCTGCCCTTGCAGATCAGCAGCGTGGCTGCGCAGGCTTCTGTTTCTGTGAGTCTGATGTCCTGCACGTATGTGCAGGACGTCAGACTCACAGAAACAGAAGCCTGCACGGCCACGTTGCTGATCTGCAAGGGCAGGCTTCTACATGGAATGTTGCTAGAATCTCAAATAGTAGCAACAGAATCTCAATAGTAGCAACATTCCATGTAGAATCTCAAATAGGCTGGGATTCTGGAATCTTTAGGGTTCCACATGGAATACTGCTACTCTTTTGAGAATGTGAATGGAATCTTGTTAATGGGACTTGATATACTGCCTTACTGAGGTTGTTGCAACTACTTTCAAAGCGGTTTACATATATTCAGGTATTTATTTTGTACCAGGAGCAATGGAGGGTTAAGTGACTTGCCCAGAGTCACAAGGAGCTGCAGTGCGAATCGAACTCAGTTCCCCAGGATCAAAGTCCACTGCACTAACCACTAGGCTACTCCTCCACTCTGACAGCCTGACAATCATACTCTTCAAGCATTCTAGAGGTGGCCAGTTCAAATTTTACTGCTGCTCCTTGTGATCTTGGGCACGTCACTTAACCCTCCATTGCCTCAGGTAGAAACTTAGATTGTGAGCCCTCCAAGGACAGTGTAACTCACCTTGAGCTACTACTGAAAAAGGTGTGAGCAAAATCCAAATAAATAAATAAATAAATAAATAAATAAATAATTATTAGCCATTGACTCCTAAAGGTAAAAGGACCCCTAAAGGAATTATGTGCTAAGGTTATAGAATACCAACTAAACGAAGTTACGCACAGAACTGCAAATTAAATTAATACCAATAGACTCCAACTATAGCTAATTATTGATTGTTAAAGTCAATTAGCACCTAAGGGGTCTTTTTACTAAGCCACGGTAAAAGTGGCCTGCGGTAGTGTGGGCAACTGTTTTTGGTATGCGCTGGGACACTTACATAGATAGTAGACTAGGGGACACTCGAGAAAGTTACATGGAAATACTTTTAAAACAAACAGGAGGAAATATTTTTTCACTCAACGAATAGTTAAGCTCTGGAACTCTTTGCCGGAGAATGTGGTAACAGCGGTTAGTGTATCTGGGTTTAAAAAAGGTTTGGACAGATTCCTGGAGGAAAAGTCCATAGCCTGCTATTGAGACAGACATGGGAAACAACTGCTTGCCCTGGGATTTGTAGCATGGAGTGTATAAGTCATTTAAAAAATTGTTCCCCTCCGAAGGGACACCACCTTGTAGTGGTGGAGGGGCTTCTGTGTTTCAATGAGTCAGAGGGCTATGCTAAAGGGTTACCCATATCAGACAGGCCTCTGAGGAGAAGCCAGACAAAGAGTGTCCCAAACTGGGAGAGTGGTAAGATGGCAACCTGAAGTTCGTATGCCCAACGGCCCAGCTGCCCTCTGAAGTTTTGTCTTCTTTACGTCAGCCGCCGATAGCCAGCGCTTTGTCCCCTGAGCAGCAAGTGCGGGACTGCTGTGCGATGAACTGCCCACAGATTAAAGGGTTGGCAAGTCCTTTGATTAGCGCCGGTGAAGGAGCGTCAACGCTCTTGGACCTGGAAAAAACAACTCCATCGCTCCCGAATTATTCAACCACCATGTCCAAAGGAGTGGAGGAGTGAGTTAGAGGCATATGCTGAAATGGAGGACTTTTACAGCAGAACCCGAATCGGCGGAACCACACCTAAACACCCAAGAGAAATCAACTTGGAGTTTTTGGCTCCCGTGGAGGTTACATTGAATATTATCTGGAAGGCGCTTCGGGACCTAACGGTGGCAGTAAATAATTTTGTTTCAGATATAATTTTATTAGAGTTACATGGACAATTTAACTGAACCTTTTGAGAGTGAAAAATTGATATAAGAAATGATTCTACATGAGCAAGAAGTGGTTATGATTTTGAAAATGATAATAGACCAAAAACTTTGAATAATAAAATGAACATTATTATAGATGATTAATATCGAGATTATTGTTTTCCCAGAGTTCCGGGTATGACTCCTAAAGTTTTCCTCAGAAATATTTCCTCAATTATTACTTTAAAAGGAGTGAAGCCTGTGAAAACTTGGATTACTACTACTACTACTATTACTATTTAGCATTTCTATAGCGCTACAAGGCATACGCAGCGCTGCACAAACATAGAAGAAAGACAGTCCCTGCTCAAAGAGCTTACAATCTAATAGACAAAAAATAAATAAAGTAAGCAAATCAAATCAATTAATGTGAATGGGAAGGAAGAGAGCAGGGTAGGTGGAGGCGAGTGGTTACGAGTCAAAAGCAATGTTAAAGAGGTGGGCTTTCAGTCTAGATTTAAAGGTGGCCAAGGCTGGGGCAAGACGTAGGGGCTCAGGAAGTTTATTCCAGGCGTAGGGTGCAGCGAGACAGAAGGCACGAAGTCTGGAGTTGGCAGTAGTGGAGAAGGGAACAGATAAGAAGGATTTATCCATGGAGCGGAGTGCACGGGAAGGGGTGTAGGGAAGGACGAGTGTGGAGAGATACTGGGGAGCAGCAGAGTGAATACATTTATAGGTTAGTAGAAGAAGTTTGAACAGGATGCGAAAACGGATAGGGAGCCAGTGAAGGGTCTTGAGGAGAGGGGTAGTATGAGTAAAGCGACCCTGGCGGAAGATGAGACGGGCAGCAGAGTTTTGAACCGACTGGAGAGGGGAGAGGTGACTAAGTGGGAGGCCAGCAAGAAGCAGATTGCAGTAGTCTAAACGAGAGGTGACAAGGGTGTGGATGAGGGTTTTGGTAGAGTGCTCGGAAAGAAAGGGGCGGATTTTACGGATGTTGTAAAGAAAGAAACGACAGGTCTTGGCAATCTGCTGGATATGAGCAGAGAAGGAGAGAGAAGAGTCAAAGATGACCCCAAGGTTTCGAGCTGAGGAGACAGGGAGAATGAGAGAGCCATCAACAGAAATGGAAAATGGGGGGAGCGGGGAGGTGGGATTTGAATTAGAGATTTAAGTGTATGTATTGTTAAATAACTTCTGGTTTTTAAAAGAGAAAGAATGTAATCAGATGTATTATTTCTAACTAATATTGGACAATAAGTATGTTTTCAATTAAATGATTTGACTATACACCGTATTGGCCTTGAAGAAGCCAACCAGATGATCAATGTGGAATAATGAATTAGACGAGTAATATCTGGGGATAATCAGGTTAATACCACATTTTTTTTCCTGTTTACTGTTTAATTGATCTCCTTGTCTTGTTTCACTCTCCCTATTTAGTGGTCTAAGGAAGAGAATAGAATTACCTGACTGAAATAATTCCTATATATTACTTTCTCTGTATTTCTGGCAAGTTGTTTTATTGCTTGTAAAAATTTAAATGGTTATAAATAAAAAAAATAATAATAAAAAAATGTTGCCTGAGAGAAACACAGAAATATCATGGTAGAGATTGCCCTATTTGTCTGTGTACGTCTAGTAGCGCTATAGAAATGATAAGTTTGCAAGGCGGTTCAGGCAACCTTTAAGCTTCTTCATCTTTTGCACAAACTGAAACCAGTGGCGTAGCTGCGTGGGGGCCTGAGGGGGCCGGATCCCCCGCAGATTCACCCCAGGACCCCCCTCCCGGCGAACCCGCCGCCGCCTACCTTTACTTTTGCTGGCGGGGGATCCCACTCCCCGCCAGCCGACGTCTTCTCAGTCCTTCCTGCTCTTCAATTTGTTTGCTGACGTAATTGTACGTGCAGGACGTCAGACTCAGAGAACAGTTCTGTTCTCTGAGTCTGACGTCCTGCACGTACAACGTGCAGGACGTCAGCAAACAAATTGAAGAACAGGAAGCGACTAAGAAGAAGACGTCGGCTGGCGGGGAGTGGGATCCCCCGCCAGCAAAAGTAAAGGTAGGCGGCGGCGGCGGGTTCGCGGCGGGAGGGGGGGCGGCAATGTCGGTGGTGGGGGGGCGGCGCCGGGGGGAGGGCTAAAATGTGCCCCCTCCCCCCGGGCTCTGGACCCCTCTCCCACGGAAGGCTGGCTACGCCCCTGACTGAATCCTGTGTTGTCCGATTATGATTTTAGAAGTGCGGTGCAGAGTATCGTATTGTTGTGGTTAGACTACTGCAATACCTTGTATCTCGGAATAGCTTCTTCGAACGTCAAGGCATTTGCAGATAGTCCAGAATGCGGCTGCCCAGTTGATTGTAGCTGTATCAAAACTTTCTCGTGTGACACCAATTCTTCAGCAACTACAATGGTTACCAGTAATCCAAACAATTCAGTTTAAGGTATTGATGATGGTACATCAGACTCTTTCCTCTAATGCTCCTTTTTATTTTAAACTAGTAAAAAAGGCCCGTTTCCGAAACAAATGAAACGGGCGCTAGCCAGGTTTTTCTCGTAGCGTGTATGTTTGAGTGAGTGTGTGTGAGAGAGAGAGAGTGTGCGATTGTGTGTCAGAGAGAGATTGTGTCTGTGTGGTTGTGTATCTGTGAGTGTGTGTGTGTGTGTTTCATAATGACTGTGTGCGAGTGCATATGTGAGACACAGTGAGTGTGAGAGAGTGAGTGTGTTCCCCCCCCCTACTCCTCTCTTCCCCTTTGCCCCCCCTCTCCCCCTCCCCTCTTATGATAGCTAAAGTAGCATCCCTTCCCTTACAGGCGAGGGCAAGGCAAACACTCATGGGCAAACTTTGATCTACACCACCACCGATTTAGAATGTTGGGACTTATGGAGGCTTCATTAGAATGTTGGAGGTGCGTTTTATATAGAGAGATACGTTTTGCATGTCTACCATCCAGGAAGGACATTGAGATCTGAAAGTGCCATGTCGTAAAAGCACGATTTGCTGAGACAAAAGCGTCTTGTCCCCAGCTATTTATTTATTTGTTGCATTTGTATCCCACATTTTCCTACCTCTTTGCAGGCTCAATCTACATATCATACATATTAATCTACACATCTGCATTTGGCCTTCAGCTATATGGTGAGCTGTATTGTAGAAAAGCTTTTTTTGTACATTGTAAACGGCATTCCACTTTGAGATGGCAGAAACACGTTTATATTTAATCAGATTCAATAACATATTTCTGATACATTGTCAAGCGTTTGTTGTAGGACTTTTCTATTTGAAGTGCCTTCAGTTAAGTTGTCCTTGTATTCCACTGTACATTTGTGAGTTCGACAAATTGGTACTTTATCTAATTATCGTTCATTTTAACAATTACTATTTACGGTTTGTTCAATCTAATCGATATAATTGATTTATCTAATATTATCCACCTTTTTAAACTCCATTACATTATTTCATTTCTTCACTTGTTAAAATTTATGATTTATTTAATCTATTTGATATTTTTTTTGTTACATTTGTACCCTGCGCTTTCCCACTCATGGCAGGCTCAATGCGGCTTACATGGGGCAATGGAGGGTTAAGTGACTTGCCCAGAGTCACAAGGAGCTGCCTGTGCCAATCGAACTTAGTTCCTCAGTTCCCCAGGACCAAAGTCCACCACCCTAACCACTAGGCCACTCCTCCACTCCACTCTATTGGTTTATCTAATATTATCCAATCATTTATTTAATTATTTTTATTCCACCACTGGTAAAATATATTTCTCAATATCATAGTCTACTTTTGGATGTTATTAGTCTACATTGTTATAATTTAATATGTTGAATTATATTTGCATATCCATTATGATATTTCATTTATGTGTTTGACTATATTATCATGGTGTTTTGTATTATCAGCCAGTTTTCTAATTAGAGTAATTGGTATTCTAATTACTATTGTACTTTTAATTGTCTTTTTTTGTTTTTAATTGTTATATAATTGTTTGTTTTCTAGCCCCTGATGCAGCCCAGTTGGGCGAAACACGGCCTGTGTCGGGCTTTCTGATTTTATTTTTATCAAATTTCAATTAAATACTGTTTTCTTCATATAAGTATCTGCTTTGTCTGTTTCCCATCTACATATCTGCATTTGGCCTTCAGCTATATGGTAAGCTGTATTGTAGAAAAGCATTAGAGGGGCATAATCGAACGTGAACGCCTATCTCCATGGGCGTCTATGTCCGAAAACGGGTACATGAAGAGGCGGAACAGACCGTATTTTCGAAAAAATGGACATTTTTCAGCTGGGTGTTTGTTTTTTTTAGCGATATTGAAAACTAAAAACGCCCAGCTCAAAAATGTCCTAATCCGAGCCATTTGGTCATGGGAGGGGCCAGGATTCGTAGTACACTCGCCCCCCTGACATGCAAGGACACCAACTGGGAACCCTAGAGGTCAGTGCGGTGGACTTCAGACAACCCTCCCACATGCAAGCTCCCTTACCACGGGTGCTGAGCACCCAACTCCCTCCCCCAAAACCCACTACCCACAAATGTACAACACTACCATAGCTCTTAGGGGTGAAGGGGCACCTATATGTGGATACAGTGGGTTGTGGAGACCTCCCATTTACCAGCACAAGTGTTACAGGTGAGGGGGTGGGCCTGGGTCCACCTGGCTGAAGTGCAGTGCGGTACCCACTAAACGTGCTCCAGGGACCTACATATACGCAGGCCTCTAGGACTTGTTGCTGCTATATAACATTGGCACACCAGTTGACACCTGAAGACTAATCTATTCGAAAACGTCCTTTATTGGAATAAGCACGCTTACTCACAGTTAACTGCAGATCAGAGGTTGTGCCCCACTGGCAACGAGTCTCCCTGGTACTACTACTACTACTATTTAGCATTTCTATAGCGCTACAAGGCATACGCAGCGCTGCACAAACATAGAAGAAAGACAGTCCCTGCTCAAAGAGCTTACAATCTGAGATTAGCAGTAGGTCAGAGCTGGCAGAATGGTGTACAATGCCCTCTTTCAGCCACATTCAAGGTAAGAACTAAGTTCTGTAACATGGCTAACAAGTTAAAGGGATCTAAAACTGGCTTACAAAAATGGCCACTACCTCATGGACTACCAGAAACACTACAGGGCACACTCTGACCCAGTAAGCAGGGGGAAAAGCACCATGGGAGTAGAGCCTACCAACTACCAACATCGTGAGCATTTGCCACAAGCTAGTGGAAACACGGAGCCCAATACCTTACACCCACCACAATGCATTGCTGATGTGACTCTGCAGTGCGCATAACAGAAAAGTTGTCACACTCACCCGAGAGCCACATCAGAACCAGGGAAAGGCTGTCACAGGATAGAACACATTCTGCTGTCATAGAGGTGGGTACGGCATTTGAGGCTGGCATAGAGGCTGGAAAAAAGTTTTTAAAGTGGTTTTTTTTTGGTGGGAGGGGGTTAGTGACCACTGGGGGAGTCAGGGGAGGCCATCCCCGATTCCCTCCGGTGGTCATCTGGGCAGCTGGGGTCCAAAACAAGTGACCCAAAATCGCGGTAAAAACGCCTTTTTTTTCGATTATCAGCTAAAGATGCCCATCTCTCCTCGGCCGATAACCACGCCCCAGTTCCGCCTTCACCACGCCTCCGACACGCCCCGTCAACTTTACCCGTTTCCGCGACAGATTGCAGTTGGAAACGCCCAAAATCGGCTTTCGATTATACCGATTTGGGCGCCCACGGGAGAAAGACGCCCATCTTCCGATTTGGGTCGCAATGTAGGCGTTTTTCTCTTTCGATTATAAGCAGATTAGTATCATAGCGATGTTATTTGAATGTTCTAATTGTGCGCTTATTAGATATTCCATCACTATTATGCTTGCATCATATTATATCTCTGTTATTTGAATTTCAGTGCTGTTACATGTGTATAGTTTTGATCCTGTTTCATGGTAGTCTTATTATTATGTTTCAATTTGCTGTTTTCAAGTTTTCCTCTTTCATTGTATTTATGTTTATACTTGTATATTTTACTATTGTCATGCTGTGAACAGAATTGTAAGTCTGATGTTAAACTGTATCTACTGTATATTGCCTTGGGTGGATCTCTTCATAAAGGCGGTTAATAAATCCCAATAAATAAATACATCTGTCTTTTCTGTGGCAGGAATTCCTTTATGGAATGCGCTTTCTGGACGAATGCATTTCTGTGGCAGAATTTCACAATTTTAAAAGCTTTCGAAGACACAGCTTTTTCGTGGCAGCATTTTTCGAACTTTGTGCTAATTTGTCAGTATTGAACCCTTTGAGCAGCTCTTTTAATAGCAGATTCTGGGAATGAAGAATTCTATTGTTGTGTTTTATGTATGATTGTAATTTGTCTTATTTTGTTTTTATTTTTTATGTATGTTTGTATGGAAACCAGCTAGGTTATTGATGGTATATACATTTTTAAATAAATAAATAAATAAATAAATAAATACATTCATTTCTTCTCTGGAGCATCTCCCCTCACACAATATTTCAGGTGATCTTGGGAAATCTAATTACAACCTAGGAATATGTTCAGACATTTTGGGGGCAAAATTTATCACTTGGCTCTGAGTTGTAGGTGCCATAATGGTGCCAGCTCTATATTGGTGAGAGTCCGCCGAGACGGAGGAATGCTGAGATCCCTCGACAAAACAACAGAAATAAAAAAGGCGTGGAACATAGACCAGACTAGCCAGAGACAAACAAGGAAACGTCAGTCGATTGTAGATAACTTATTGGTGAAGACTCTGGTCTATGTCCCACTCCTTTTTTATTTCTGCCAGTTCTATATCGGCAGTTAGTGGTGCCTAAGCTGTTACAGAATACTGCTGCAAAGCTGTTATTAGGGCACAAAAATGTTGATATGCCCACTTATGGCAACTCAATGGCTGGTATAAATTGGCATGCCTAAATATGCCATGTAATTCATGCAAATTACTACTACTACTACTTATCATTTCTAAAGCGCTACTAGACGTACGCAGCGCTGTACACTTGAACATGAAGAGACAGTCCTTGCTCCACAGAGCTTACAATCTAATTAGGACAGACAAACAGGACAAATAAGAGATAAGGACAAAGAGTAGCAAGATTCCAGAATCCCAAAGACTACTACTACTACTACTTAGCATTTCTAGAGCGCTACTAGACGTACACAACGCTGTACACTTGAACATGAAGAGACAGTCCCTGCTCGACAGAGCTTACAATCTAATTAGGACAGACAAACAGGACAAACAAGAGATAAGGGAATATTAAAGTGAGGATGATGAAATAAGGGTTCTGAACAAGTGAATAAGGGTTAGGAGTTAAAAGCAGCATCAAAAAGGTGGGCTTTTAGCTTAGATTTGAAGACGGCCAGAGATGGAGCTTGACGTACCGGTTCAGGAAGTCTATTCCAGGCATATGGTGCAGCAAGATAAAAAAAACGGAGTCTGCAGTTAGCAATTGATAGTATTCTATAAGTTTTGCATGTTGGCGACACATCATTGGCCAACACACGCTCCACCCCAGAGTATTCCCCCTCGTAGTTATGTGCTAAGGGGAAAATTCTATAAAGGGTGCTAAAGGTTAGACATCACAAATCTGTGAGTCAAGATAGTATTCTATGATTGCATCTGGGCAGCCAGATTCCATTCTAGAATACGGTGTAAGTTTTATTTATTTATTTATTTGTTACATTTGTATCTCACATTTCCCCACCTATTTGCAGGCTCAATGTGGCTTACATAGTACCGTAAAGGCGTTCACCAAGAGAAACAAATACATGGTGATGTTGTGGTCGCTTAAGGTTCAGGCACAATGGGGATTGAAGAGCGGAAAGGTTATGCAGTGTCCATTACGAGCTTTGGTTTTGCTGTGTTGCAGTGTAGGCATTTATGTAGGGTTGGTAGGGTATGCCTTTTTGAACAGGTTGTTTTTTTAGTGATTTCCTGAAGTTTAGATGGTCGTAGGTTGTTTTCACAGCTTTTGGCAGTGAGTTCCATAGTTGTGAGCTTATATAGGAGAAGCTGGATGCATAGGTTGCTTTGTATTTGAGTCCTTTGCAGTTTGGGTAGTGGAGGTTTAGGTATGTTCGCGATGATCTGGTTGTGTTTCTGGTTGGTAGATCTATGAGGTCTGTCATGTAGCCTGGGACATCTCCGTAGATAATTTTGTGGACCAGGGTGCAGATCTTTGATTGGGAGCCAATGCAGTTTTTCTCGGAGGGGTTTGTCACTTTCGAATCGTGTTTTACCAAATATTAGCCTGGCTGCTGTGTTTTCAGCGGTCTGGAGTTTCTTTGTGAGTTGTTCTTTACATCCTGCATAGATTCCATTGCAATAGTCTGCATGGCTTAGTACCATTGACTGTATTAGGTTACGGAATATTTCCCTCGGGAAGAAAGGTTTTACACGTTTAAGTTTCCACATTGAGTGGAACATTTTCTTTGTTGTGGAGTTCACTTGGCTCTCAAGTGTAAGGTTGCAGTCGATTGTAACGCCGAGTATTTTCAGGCTATCTGAGATAGGGAGGGTGTGGTCTGGGGTATTTATGGTTGTGAGTTTGTACGTATTGTTGACATTTGAGGTCTCACGCCTTGTAAAAGGCAGGTGTGATTATTAGCACCTAAATATTGGTACCTACAGGCACAACTTATGGCGATCAACAAGTTTATGTTAGTATCAGGCTTATTTTCGAAAGAGAAGGATGCCCATCTTTTGACACAAATCGGGAGATGGGCGTCTTTCTCCCAGGATCGCCCAAATCGGCATAATCAAAAGCCAATTTTAGGCGTCCTCAACTGCTTTCCGTCGCGGGGACAACCAAAGCTCACAGGGACGTGTCGGAAGCATAGCGAAGGCGGGACTGGGGTGTGCCTAACACATGGGCGTCCTCAGCCGATAATGGAAAAAAGAAGGGTGTCCCTGATGAGCACTTGGCCGACTTTACTTGGTCCATTTTTTCTTGTGACCAAGCCACGAAATGGTGCCCGAACTGACCAGATGACCACCGGAGGGAATCGGGGATGCCTCCCCTTACTCCTCCAGTGGTCACTAACCCCCTCCTACCCTAAAAAAAACTTTTAAAATATTTTTGCCAGCCTCTATGCCAGCCTCAAATGTCATACCCAGCTCCAAGACACAGTATGTAGGTCCCTGGAGCAGTTTTAGTGGGTGCAGTGCACTTCAGGCAGGCGGACCCAGGCCCATCCCCTCCTACCTGTTACACTTGTGGTGGTAAATGTGAGCCCTTCAAAACCCACCACAAACCCACTGTACCCACATGTAGGTGCCTCCCTTCACCCCTTAGGGCCATGGTAGTGGTGTACAGTTTTGGGTAGTGGTTTTGTGGGGGGGCTTGGGGGTTCAGCACCCAAGGTAAGAGAGCTATGCACTTGGAAGCAATTTCTGAAGTCCACTGCTGTGTCCCCTAGGGTGCCCGGTCGATGTCCTGGCATGTCAGGGGGACCAGTGCACTACAAATGCTGGCTCCTCCCACGACCAAATGGCTTGGATTTGGTCTTTTCTGAGATGGGCATCCTCGGTTTCCATTATGGCCGAAAATCGGGGACAACCATCTCTAAGTTTGACCTAAATGTTAAGATTTGGGCGTCCACGACCGTATTATCAAAACAAAAGATGGACGCCCATCTTGTTTCGATAATACGGGCCTCCCCGCCCCTTCGCCGGGATGTCCTGTGAAGACGTCCTCAGGAAAACTTGGGCGCCTCTTTTGATTATGCCCCGCTACATGACCCACCCATTACATGCCCATGCTCCGCCCATATGTACATACCTATTGCAGTTACATGCTTAAGGGCCCTTTTACTAAAAGGTTGGTGCGCGGCGACAGGCTTGCCGCATGCCAATCTGGAACTATTGCCGGGCTACTGCAGGGGCCTAGCGGTTTTCCCCACCTCCAGTGCGTGCCATTTCCAGTGCTACAAAAAAGTTTCTATTTTTGTAGTGCTGCTGTTTGCTGCCTGTTTCCCACCAGGTTGGCATGGGAGCCCTTACCACCACCTCGATAGGTGGCAGTAAGTGCTCCCCCCCAAAATGACTGCATGGCAAATGGTTCACTTACCGCATGGCCATTTCTTTTCCAGAACAACAGAGAGCCTTTTATGCGCTGCAGTAAAAGGGGACCTCAGCGAGCGTCAAAAACACCTGGAGATGCTGGACAAGGCCTTTTACCGCAGCTTAGTCAAAGGAACCCTTAAGCACTTATATTCTATACGTAGTACCTAAAAATTTGCACTGAAAATTTAACGTGCTTAATTAATTAATTTATTTATTTATTTATTTTGTTGCATTTGTATCCCACATTTTCCCACCTATTTGCGGGCTCAGTGTGGCTTACAATACATTGTGAATGATGGAAATACGATTTGTTACAACTCAGTTATGGATTGCATTATGAGAAGTTATGCAGAGACAAAGTCAAAGTATCATTAAGGGAATAGGACCAAGGAAAAGAACAATGGAACAGTGGAAAGAGACAGCGGGAAACTGATAGGGTAATAGAACATTAGCAAAAGAACATTTGGTATAACATTTTCTGTGAGTAACGGTATAAATGTGATAAAATTATGGGGAATGAGAATTCAGAAGAGAATGTATTGGTGTATTTCTGAAACAGTGAGTGTGGACTTCTTGCGTTTTAATCCTTGCAATAAATTTTGTCAAAGTGATTCAACCAGGCTTTTAATGGAAGAAGTAGCTAACATGTGAGGATCATGGGCATGACGGGGGCATTGCTAAATGTGCGCCTTCTCCGGAGTAGCCCCCACACTCTGGAATGCACTCCCTTAAAGGCTCCACTTAACACAAGACTACCTCTACTTCAGGAAGCAGGAGAAAGCTTGGCTCTTCAACCAGGCTTTTAATGGAAGAAGTAACTAACTTGTTAGTCTCACTCACACACATACAAGGAGTGACACGGGCTGCACATACTACAGCAGGACATATTTATCCACTCCTACTATAGCTGAGATATTTAATCATCTCTTTGACCTCATGTGCAACTTTCTTTAAATTAATCACCTTACTTTCTAACTCCTCTTACTCTCGTACCTTTCTATATGTTCCATCTTTGCTTATACCCTATACTGTCAATTAAAATGTTCTATTATGTATTGTGTTGACATTGTAGGTAGTATACTATCCGCCTCATAATCGAAAGTCAAAGGCGTCCAAAAAGCGACCCAAATCGGGAGATGGGCGTCTTTTTCGCATGGGTGCCCAAATCGGTATAATTGAAAGCCGATTTTGGGCGTCTTCAACTGCACTCCGTCGCGGAAACGGACAAAGTTGACGGGGCGTATCGGAGGAGTGGTGAAGGTGGGACTGGGGCGTGTTTATCGGCCGAGGAGAGAGATGAGCATCCTTGGCAGATAATCGAAAAAAGAAAGGCGTTTTTAACGCAAATTTGGGTCACTTTTTTTGGACCCTTTTTTCACGAACAAGTACCCAAAAAGTACCCTAAATGACCAGATGACCACCAGAGGGAATCAGGGATGACCACCCCTGACTCCCCCAGTGGTCACTAACCTCCTCCCACCCCAAAAAAACAACTTTAAAAACTTTTTTTTTTCCAGCCTGCATGCCAGCCTCAAATGTCATACCCAGCTCCATCACAGCAGTATGCAGGTCCCTGGAGCAGTTGTTAGTGGGTGCAGTGGACTTCAGCCAGGTGGACCCAGGCCCATCCCCCCCCCCCCACCTGTTACACTTGTGGTGGTAAATGGAAGCGCTCCAAATCGCCCCCCATACCCACTGTACCCACATCTAGGTGCCCCCCTTCAGCCATAAGTGCTAAGGTAATGGTGTAGAGTTGTGGGGAGTGGGGTTTGGGGGGATTTTGGGGGCTCAGCACCCAATGGAAGGGAGCTATGGACTTCAGAGGTAGTTTGCTTTGTTTTTTTAATTATTACAAGTGCCCCCCTAGGGTGCCCGGTTGGTGTCCTGGCATGTGAGGGGGACCAGTGCACTACGAATCCTGGCCCCTCCCACAACCCAATGCCTTGGATTTGGTCGTTTTTGAGCTGGGCGCCTTTGGTTTTCATTATCGCTGAAAAACGAAACCGCCCAGCTCAAATCCGCACAAATTCGATGCATTTGGCTGGCACAAACCGTATTATCGGAAAAAAGATGGACGCCAATTTTTTTCGAAAATACGGTTTGTCCAGCTCCTTCATGTACCCGTTCTCAGAGATAAACGCCCATGGAGATGGGCGTTCGCGTTCGATTATGCCCCTCCACACGCCATACTTTGTATTGTTAGTTGAATATTTTCACTGCTGTAATTGTCTATTGCTCATGTTTGATTTATTCTTACTGTACACCGCCTTGAGTGAATTCCTTCAAAAAGGCGATAAATAAATCCTAATAAATAAATAAATAAATTAAGAAAAGGACTCCTAAGCCCAGATTTACTATGGCACATTTTTAGGGCTTTTTCTATTTTTTTCTATTTTTCAAATCGCACACTAATGTTGGCATTAGCGTGACATGTTCACATTAGCATGCGGCACCTGGAAAAAGTTAATGTGGGAACACTTACTGCCTGCTACATATATAAACCAGATTGTTCAAACTGAAAATAAGTGATTCTTGCAATAAAAAGGCTGGTTGAGTGAGCCTGGCATTTTAATCCACATTTGCATGTCATTTGTAAGAACTGTATGCTTTACTTTGCTTTTGTCTGTGTCTTAGGGAGTGCGGGAAGACAGGTAGCATGTCAAAAACAAATACGATGGAAGAATGTAATATTTATTTAATGTATGATATATTGTGCTTCGCTTGTATATATGGACACTTTTCAATTCTAATATTGTATCCAGTGTTATCATGACTAAATTTATTCAGTACTGCAAGGAAAGATCATATTAGCTGAGTATTGTAGAAGGGAAGCAAATAATATTTGCTCCATTGAACGCTTTTGAATTACATTCAGTTGGGTACCAACAAGCCCCGTCATGCCAGGAACAAACAAATGGGACTTGCTGAATACATTCCAGATGCAGTTTTGACACCTTAACAGTAGATACTTTTGAAACTGTTCATTGTACGTAGAACCTCCTTCCTTCTATGATAAGAATGAGACAGTGGAATATGGATGTGCATGAAAAATAATACTGTTTCTGTCGTTGAGTTGTTTTTTTTATGTTATTCATATTGGTAAGTCATTTCTGACCGCAGGCTGAATTTTCCTTGGATGGGGCATATGCTGCTCCAATAATTTTTTTTTTTTTAACATTTGTACCCCACGCTTTCCCACTCATGGCAGGCTCAATGTGGCAGGCAATGGAGGGTTAAGTGACTTGCCCAGAGTCACAAGGAGCTGCCTGTGCAGGGAATCGAACTCAGTTCCTCAAGACCAAAGTCCACCACCCTAACCACTAGGCCACTCCTCCACAATTGAATACCCGGGTACGTCTGCCGACCCAGAAGTTAACCAGACATCGGTTGATATTCAGACTGGTGCCTGGTTCACTTAGAGGGGCAAATTCGAACGGCGCCAGCCAAATAGATGGCGTAAAGCGGCGCCCCAACCGTATTATCGAAAAAAGATAGCCGGCTATCTTTCGTTTCGATAATACGGTTGGAGCAAGCCAAATCTCAGCATATGGGCCGACTTTAGAGATGGCCGGCATTGGTTTCCGGCGATAATAGAAACCGATGCCGGCCATCTCAAACCCGGACAAATCCAAGGTATTTGATCATGGGAGGAGCCAGCATTTGTAGTGCACTGGTCCCCCTTACATGTCAGGGTACCAACCGGGCACCCTAGGGGGCACTGCAGTGGACTTCAAAAATTGGTCCCAGGTGCATAGCTCCCTTACCTTGGGTGCTGAGCCCCCCAAATCCCCCCCCAAAACCCACTCCCCACAACTGTACACCACTACCATAGCCCTTGATGAAGCAGGGCACCTACATGTGGGTACAGTGGGTTTTGGGGGGGGGGGTGGAGGGATCAACATTTACCACCACAAGTGTAACAGGTGGGGAGGATGGGCCTGAGTCCACCTGCCTGAAGTGCACTGCACGCACTAAAAACTGCTCCAGGGACCTGCATACTGCTGTCATGGAGCTGGGTATGACATTTCAGGCTGGCAAAAAAATGTTTTTTAATTTTTTTTGGGTGGGAGGGGGTTGGTGACCACTGGAGTAAGGGGAGGTGGTCATCAGGTCAATTGGGGCACTTTTTTGAGGCTTGGTCCTAAAAATAAATGGACCAAGTGAAGCCGGCCAAATGCTCGTCAGAGCCGGCCATTTTTTTTCCATTATCGGCCGAAGCCAGCCATCTCATAACCACGCCCCCATCCCGCCTTCCATACCCTTCTGAAACGCCCCCTTTAACTTTGGCCGGCTCTGCGATGGAAAGCAGTTGGAGCCGGCCAAAATTGGCTTTCCATTTTACCAATTTGTCCGGGTTCGGGAGATGGCTGGCCATCTTCCAATTTGTGTCAGAAGATGGCCGGCCATCTTTTTCAAAAATAAGCAGGTTACTGCATAAAGTTAGAATAGCTGCCCGGGTTAGCATGGGTCTTAAACAGCCCTGGTTGTTTTATTGCATGCTAGACATTAGCATGGACTAACGCTATCAGTTACCCCCAGATTCTACCTAAGGCGCGGCGAGTTACACACCTTAATTGGATAACGAGCCAATCAGTGATGACAATTGGCTGATAACAGACCAATTATCAGCACTAATTGGCAATAACTGAGATCTACGCATGCATCTTTTTAAGCGTATTCTAATGTACGTAGCTGAAAAGGGGTTGTAGTAATGTGGGCATTCCACGTATGTGGTTATATAATTCAGGGGAACATGCCTACATTTAGGTGCGGGTATTTACAGCAGGTTTTCAGTGGCCATGCCTAAATGTAGACATGTTCCCCGACCCTATGTGTTATTTATTTTATTTATTTATTTTTGTTATATTTGTACCCTGCACTTTCCCACTCATGGCAGGCTCAATGCGGCAGGCAATGGAGGGTTAAGTGACTTGCCCAGAGTCACAAGGAGCTGCCTGTGCCAGGAATTGAACTCACTTCCTCAGGACCAAAGTCCACCACCCTAACCACTAGGCCACTCCTCCACTATAAAGTGTACCTAACTTTAAGCGTGGTTTACAGAATAACGCTATTTTTGGATGGGCATATTTTTTAGACGTCAACCACCGAAGTGGAGGAACAAGTTCCACTACAAAACGAAACAGGTAAGACAGAGGAGTACCATAACCAACACAACTCTTCTAATGATGCCAGGGAGACAGAAGATGTCATATTCCATAAATTAGAAGATATTAAAAATGATGACTCGACACAGCACTGTGTTTTGGCTAAAGTGCCTGACTCGGGAGTCTGCATATATATGACAGAGTCCAAATGTAGCAAATGATGCTTCACAAAAGTGCTAAGAGTAGATAACGTTTTTATAAACTACTACTACTACTATTTAGCATTTCTATGGCGCTACAAGGCGTATGCAGCGCTGCACAAACATAGAAGAAAGACAGTCCCTGCTCAAAGAGCTATGTAATAAAAGTGAGCCAAGTATAGGACAATCAAGCCATTGTGACATCACTGATGAGGTTGGCTCTTATTGGTGGACTGAGGCATTATGACATCACAATATTAGCTCTGGTTACAAGAGACTACTACTACTACTTATCACTTCTATAGCGCTACAAGGCATACGCAGCGCTGCACAAACATAGAAGAAAGACAGTCCCTGCTCAAAGAGCTTACAATCTAATAGACAAAAAATAAAGTAAGCAAATCAAATCAATTTGTACAGGAAGGAGGAGAGGAGGGTAGGTGGAGGCGAGTGGTTACGAGTCAAAAGCAATGTCAAAGAGGTGGGCTTTCAGTCTAGATTTAAAGGTGGCCAAGGATGGGGCAAGACGTAGGGGCTCAGGAAGTTTATTCCAGGCGTAGGGTGCAGCGAGACAGAAGGCGCGAAGTCTGGAGTTGGCAGTAGTGGAGAAGGGAACAGATAAGAAGGATTTATCCATGGAGCGGAGTGCACGGGAAGGGGTGTAGGGAAGGACGAGTGTGGAGAGATACTGGGGAGCAGCAGAGTGAGTACATTTATAGGTTAGTAGAAGAAGTTTGAACAGGATGCGAAAACGGATAGGGAGCCAGTGAAGCGACTTGAGGAGAGGGGTAGTATGAGTAAAGCGACCCTGGCGGAAGACGAGACCCCCCAAAACATCAAAGGTGTTTTCTGCCTGAACTGCAGTGCAAGTAGCTACATAAGTACCTAAGTATTGTCATACTGGGACAGACTGAAGGTCCATCAAGCCCAGCATCCTGTTTCCAACAGCGGCCAATCTAGGTCACAAGTACCTGACAAGATCCCAAGACAGTACAATATATTTTATGCTGCTTATTCTAGAAATAAGTAGTGGATTTTACCCCAAGTCCATTTTAATAACGGTCTATGGACTTTTCCTTTAGGAAACCATCCAAAACTTTTTAAAACCCCGCTGAGCGAACTGCTTTTACTACATTCTCTGGCAATGAATTCCATAGTTTAATTACACATTGAGTGAAGAAATATATTCTCTGATTCATTTTAAATGTACTAGTCTGTAGCTTCAATGCGTGCCCCCCTAGTCCTAGTATTTTTGGAAAGATTAAACAAGTGATTCACGTCTACCCCTTCTACTCCTAAAAAAAAATATCAATCTGAAAATGTCAAAGCAGTGAACTGCTGAAACAGCTGTGCAAATTGCCAATTACAGAATCTGGCCCTTAGTGTCTGTTAAAACCCGTGTGAACTGCTTATTAGTATACCTTAGTAAATAAGCCCCTTAAGAGCATAAATATGGGAGCCCAGCTATTTTTGAATATTGGGCCTAGGATTTTTTGTTTGTTTGTTTTAAACTTGGTTCTTTCTGACATGTACAATTTGGCACACATTTTAATGTATCTTAGTTTATTAGTTTTAGGTCCCTTCTAAAGTGCACAGAAATCTGGGTTTATCACATGCTAACATGGTACCTTCCCGTGCACTAAGCCCAGATTTACCATGGCACATTTTTGGGCATTTTCTATTTTTTTATTTTCAGGTCGCACACTAATGTTCCCGTTCGCATAATATGTTCACATTAGCATGTAATACCTAGAAAAAGTTAATGTGGGCAGGGCTGCTGAGAGGGGGGGGGGGACGGGGGGATAAAATTCCCCGGGCCTCCATTGGGGGCCAGCGCCGGGGTCAGGCCGCCGGCGCTGCAGTCCCTGGTCTCACCTGCCTGTCTCCTCGGCTCCGGGCCCCCTGCATTCAAAGCGGCAGTCACAGATCGCCTCCCTTCGGGCCTTCCCTCCCTGTGTCCCACCCTCGCGGAAACCGGAAGTTACATCAGATGAGGGCGGGACACAGGGAGGGAAGGCCAGAAGAGAGGTGATCTGCGACTGCCGCTTCGAATGCAGGGGGCCCAGAGCCGTGGAGGCAGGCAGGTGAGACCGGGGACTGCAGCAACAGGGGGAGCGACAGGGGACGGCAGCGGTAGGGAGAGAAATGGGGGTGGGGCAGCAGCAGGGGGGGGGGGGGGTGGCTTTGCCCCGGGCCCGGCCTAGTCTCTCGGCAGCCCTGAATGTGGGAGTACTTACTGCCTCCTATTAAGAAGGTACTAAGTTCTCATGCTTTAACTCTGTGATAACTAGGTATCACGCAATAATGTGAATGCAGTAGCTGGTTAATGCTTCCACACCCATTCTCTGGTGGTAGCCCATTTTACATAAGAATAGTCATACTGGGTCAGACAAATGGTCTATCTAGTCCAGTATCCTGTTTCCAACAGTGGCCAGGCCACAAGTACCTGGCATAAACCCAAATAGTAGAAATATTTTATGGTGACAATCCCAGGGCAAGTAATGGTTTCGCCATGTCTGTCTCAATAGCAGACTGTGGACTTTTCCTCCAGGAACTTGTCCAAACCTTTTTTAAACCCAGATATGCTAACCACTTTTACTACATTCTCTGGTAATGAGTTCCAGTGCTTAACTATTCATTGAGGAGCCCTTATACTAAGCCGCATAAGCGTCTAGGTGAGCCCAACGCCTGCCAATTCGGAGTTATCTCCCAGTTACCGCGTTGCCCGTGCAGTTATTTCATTTTTTATGAGGGCCCAAAAATATTTTTATTTTCTGGCGCATGGTCAGTAATCGGGCTGTAATCGGCATTTTACGCACATAGACCATTACCGCCCGGCCACCATGTGAGACCTTACCATTAGGTCAATGGTTGTTGATAAGCTCTCAGACCCAAAATGGACATGTGACAATTTTCATTTTGCCGCACGTCCATTTTCGGCCAAAAGTCTCAAGTGGTACCGGGCAGTAATGACCTACGCACGTCAAATGCCACTTGGCGCCCGCCCATTACGCGCGTCCGAAAATAAAAATTATTTTTCTGACGTGTGTATTGGACGCGCGTGCAAAAATGAAATTACCGCAAGAGCCATGCTATTGCCGGGCGTTAACTCCATTTTGGTGCGTGTCGGGCACACGTAGACGCTTACGTGGCTTAGTGAAAGGGACCCTGAGGTTCCAACTTATCAAATTGCCCTAAATATTTATTTTCTATAAATATTATAGATAAGATATAAATATACAGCAAATAATTATGAGCGTATCAAATTGAGAGCGAAGTAAGAAGGCATTACATCCATTTTTGAAACAGAATTGTGAAATAAAACAAGTGGCCCCCGACCAAATAAAACATTAGACTTTTCTTTTCTTTTTATGAGTATTTATGTTGAATTTTCCCCTTGTTGTTCCTATCAGTTGCCCGTTTTCCAGCCTTCAGTGTATATAGTACACGGTGAGGCAGCCTTGCAGCCTGTGGGAAAGCATGTTAACAGCACAGATTGCGTAGGGCTGAGAAAACTGAATCTACTGTCATACCGCATTTGAGTTTCTGTATCTGGCCACCTCTTTTAGTAGATTTGAATCGCGAAATTAGATTTGGATTAATCTCCTGAAAATAGAAATCTGAAAAGAGAAAATGAGAAAGTGAGCACGAAGATAGATTGAAGAAAATGTAGCAATTGAAGTTTCCCTGGTAGATGAGAAATGGAAAAACCAAATAAAAAAAAAAAAAATCTAGTTTCTCGTAATTATTCATAAACTGGATCAGAAGTCTGAGGCTACACACGGGTGGACTTCAGGAGAGAGAAGCAAAACAAAAATAGAGAAACAAAATCCTATGACTTGCTAATACAAACCTCTGGTCCTGGGGAAGTGGGGAACTGAGTTCAATTCCCACTTCAGGCACAGGCAGCTCCTTGTGACTCTGGGCAAGTCACTTAACCCTCCATTGCCCCATGTAAGCCGCATTGAGCCTGCCATGAGTGGGAAAGCGCAGGGTACAAATGTAACAAAAATAAAATAGATACTATTGGAGATTCTACATGGAATGTTGCTATTCCACTAGCAACATTCCATGTAGAAGGCTGCGCAGGCTTCTGTTTCTGTGCAGGACGTCAGACTCACAGAAGCAGAAGCTGGCGGGGGTCACTAAAAGGAACGTGCCAGACGTGAGGGGAAGAGAGAGCAGGGCACGCAATGAGGCAGCGCTGGGCAAAGGCTTCAGCTGGTGGGGATTAGGGACCCCTTCCAGCCAAACCAGGAGCCCAGAGCCAATTTGAGGGGGCCCAAGACCCCTTGACCCTCTGTAACTATGCCACCGCTTTACATGTACTTTCTCTTTACATTATAAAAAAACAAACCCTTTTTATTCTCTTTTTTCTTCCTTTCCTCCTCTTTCAATTATTATTATTATTATTATTATTATTAAAAAACTCCAGAGAACCCAAAACACGGCAGCCAGACTCATCTTTGGAAAACCTAAATATGAAAGTGCAAAGCCCATAAGAGAGAAACTTCATTGGCTTCCGCTCAAGGAACGAATTGAGTTCAAGATCTGCACAACCGTGCACAAGATCATTCACGCAGACACCCCACTCTATATGCTAAACCTAGTGGACCTACCGCCCAGAAACGCCAAAAGATCTGCCCGCAAGTTCCTCAATCTGAATTTCCCCAGCTGCAAAGGAGTGAAATACAAACAGGCTTACGCTACGACCTTTGCATACAAAAGCACACAGTTTTGGAATGCGTTACCCAAGGCCCTGAAAACCATGAACAATCTAACCAGCTTCCGCAAAGCTCTGAAAACGCACCTCTTTAACAAAGCTTACAAAAGTCACCCACAATGATACAAATCATCCCCCAAACCACCCGAACACACCTAAAACACTTTGCACACAACCTACCCAACGTCCGCCCATCTACTACCTCTTTTACCTCAGCTTATGATCAACTGTATTTAAATCATGTACTGACTTTATCATAACCTAGCTCTATAAGCCACATTGAGCCTGCAAAAAGGTGGGATAATGTGGGGTACAAATGCAATAAATAAATAAATAAATATTGTTAACCACTTTGATGCTTCCTTATGATTAGTGGTATATCAAATGCCTGTAAAATAAATAAAATATAGAATTCACTTACTGTGGGGTCCTTTTACTAAGCTGTGGTAAAAAGGGATCTGTACTAGCAGCGGGGGCCATTTTTGCCATGCGCTGAAGTCCTTTTTACCGCAGTGGGTAAAAAAGGCTGGAAAGGTAGCCCACAGCGATGGCGGGGGAGGGTTGGCGACAGGATAGGGGTCAAGAGAGTCATCAGCAGGGGATTAAAGGGCCAAATCTATGGGGGTCCAGGCCCCCCCTGGCCCCACGTAGCTAGGCCACTGGATAACACTTCAAACAAACTGCAGGATACGGAATATAAGAAAGTAGGTCCACACACATTGCATTACTTATATCATTTTTGATAAATATCTTTTTTCCTTACCACATGGCCATACGAGGGAGGGTATTTACTACCACCTATTAAGGTGGCGGTAAGGGCTCCCATGCTAACCCAGAAGTAACCTGGTAGCATGCGGCGCTTCCCGATTACTACCAGGTTAGCACCACGCTAAGAAATATGGTCTGATTTTCCCTAGCGCGGGAAGTGGCACGCACCGGAGCTGGAACTAGAGTGCCCACCAGTAGATGCCCCCCCCCCCCTTAAGCCTATCTTACAATCGCTGGCAGTCTAGGGGTGTAAGCAGGGCAAGTGTGATTTCTAGGAGCTCCTTCCTATGTTGGCTTTGCTCTCAAAAAGGCTTCTATTACCTATAGTGACAATCTTGTGAGCCATTCTGAGAGAAGAGCTGATGTGGGCAAGAGTGCATGGGGATCACTACTGCCTCGGCTACAGTACTAGACTGAAAGGGATTGTAAGGTAGTTGGGGAGGGAGGAGCGACTCTTTACATTTTTTTTCGTAATGCAATTATGATCTTGTGTAGTATTTTATTTATTTATTTAGATTTTGCTCACACCTTTTTCAGTAGTAGCTCAAGGTGAGTTACATTCAGGTACACTGGATATTTCTCTGTCCCAGGAGGGCTCACAATCTTAGTTTATACGTGAGGAAATGGAGGGTTAAGTGACTTGCCCAAGATCACAAGGAGCAGCAGTGGGATTTGAACTGGCCTCTGGATTGCAAGACCAGTGCTCTAACCACTAGGCCACTCCTCCAGTTGTTACTCTGAGATTGTGCATGGAATCTTGTCACTCTTTAGGATTCCAGAATCTTGCTATTCTTTGGGGTTCTACCTGGAATGTTATTATTATTATTATTTATTTAGATTTTGCTCACACCTTTTTCAGTAGTAGCTCAAGGTGAGTTACATTCAGGTATTCTGGATAATTCTCTGTCCCAGGAGGGCTCACAATCTAAGTTTGTACCCAAGGCAATGGAGGGTTAAGTGACTTGCCCAGGATCACAAGGAGCAGCAGTGGGATTTGATCATGGCAATCGCCATTCCAGAGTAAAAGATACAATTGGTATTACATAAAGAACATGGGTGATATAATAGAATTAAGCAATCAGGTATAGAGAGATAACATTCAAATATCAGGTAAGTGGTGATGTGTTACAGTTCCTATTATGGATCATTGTGGTATACCTTGTTGAAGAGATAAGTCTTCAGTGATTTACGAAAGTTGAATAAGTCATAAATTGTTTTCAGGTCCAGTGGCAATGCGTTCCACAGCTGCGTGCTCATGTAGGAAAAGCTGGACGCATGTGTTAGTCTGTGTTTTAGTCCTTTACAGCAGGGGAAGTGAAGATTCAGGAATGTACGTGTTGATCTTTTAGTGTTCCTGGGTGGCAAGTCAATAAGGTCTAGCATGTAGGTCGGGGCGTCTCCTTGAATGATTTTATGAACCAGAGTGCAGACCTTGAACGCGATACGTTCTTTAAGTGGAAGCCAGTGTAGCTTTTCTCTTAGAGGTCTGGCACTTTCGTATTTTGTTTTTCCAAATATTAGTCTGCCTGCAGTGTTTTGGGCTGTTTGAAGTTTTTTTGATGATTTGCTCTTTACAGCCAGCATAAAGTGCATTACAGTAATCTAGATGACTTAGCACCATTGCTTGTACCAGGTTGCAAAAAGTGTCCCTTGGGAAGAAAGGTTTTACTCTTTCGAGTCTCCACATTGAATGGACTCTTTTACTAAGTTGCGGTAGGGTCTACACGCATGCGGCTTGTGTCAAAATGAGACGACTTTCAGGCTAGTGCACCCCCGGTGGTCATTTTGGATATGGCACGCACTCATTCTGGTGATAGAAATTATTTTTTTGTTTTCTACCGTACGCAGAGTTTCCGGCAGTAATTGGCAGTTGGAGCGCGCTGAACGGCTACCACGTGTGTAGCACATGAGCCCTTACCGCTAGATCAACAGGTGGAGGTAAGGGCTCAGGCCATAAATAGGCACGCGCTAGTTTTAATTTTAGCGCAAGCCCAAATCCCGGTCCATTAAAAAATGCCCTTTTCCCCAGACACGGTAAAATAATGGCCCAGCGCGCGCCAAAAAAAACACATGATCACACTACCGCAGGCCACTTTTTACCATGGCTTAGTACAGCCATCATCATTGTAATAATTGTCTTTCATACTTTTCCTTAAAAGAATTTCTGTATCATTCTTCCTTTTATATATTTGAGACCAGGAAGGCCAGAAGTTAGAACATGTTATGATTAAAATACTGAACTGCAGTAATGGAAATTTCAATTCAGATTACACATATCTTTTGAGTCGTCATGTTGCTTGAGTAATTAGCACCTGTCACTTCAGTTTGATATCAATAATTTCTCTTACAACTGCAACTATCAG
This sequence comes from Microcaecilia unicolor, assembly GCF_901765095.1. Classification (NCBI taxonomy): domain Eukaryota; kingdom Metazoa; phylum Chordata; class Amphibia; order Gymnophiona; family Siphonopidae; genus Microcaecilia; species Microcaecilia unicolor. The sequence goes on along the minus strand of NC_044031.1, from coordinate 754,173,090 downwards.
ATGAATGATTGTATACAGCTTTATTTTTGCCTCGGGCATTTCTAGTGAATTCCCAAGCAATTTTGAAGAAGGATATTAAATGAAACCGAAAGCATTAACACTTCTAGCCCCGTCTCTAAGTAAATTGTTTCACGAAGCTTAGGAAAGCAAAAAGAGTCACAGAGAAATATGCAGAGCTCAACTGTTAAGGGAAAAAAAATTATCAACATGAGCTACCGTTAAGACGTGTTATTTTGCTGTTTAGTTATTTTTTGTTGTTACATTTGTACCCTGCGCTTTCCCACTCATGGCAGGCTCAATGTGGCTTACATGGGGCAATGGAGGGTTAAGCGACTTGCCCAGAGTCACAAGGAGCTGCCTGTGCCTGAAGTGGGAATCAAACTCAGTTCCCCAGGACCAAAGTCCACCACCCTAACCACTAGGCCACTCCTCCACTGTTGCTACTATTTGAGATTCTACATGGAATGTTGCTACTAGCAACATTCCATGTAGAGGTCGGCCCTTGCAGATCACCAATGTGGCCGCACAGGCTTCTGCTTCTGTGAGTCTGACGTCCTGCACGTACGTGCAGGACGTCAGACTCACAGAAACAGAAGCCTGCGCAGCCTTCTACATGGAATGTTGCTAGTGGAATAGCAACATTCCATGTAGAATCTCAAAGAGTAGCAACATTCCATGTAGAATCTCCAATAGTATCTATTTTTGTTACATTTGTACCCTGCGCTTTCCCACTCATGGCAGGCTCAATGCGGCTTACATGGGGCAATGGAGGGTTAAGTGACTTGCCCAGAGTCACAAGGAGCTGCCTGTGCCTGAAGTGGGAATCAAACTCAGTTCCCCAGGACCAAAGTCCACCACCCTAACCACTAGGCCACTCCTCCTCGCCGCATCAAATGAGACGTACTAAAATAGCATGAGTTAGTGGTATGGAGGGGCATTTTCAATAGGACGTCTAATGCAGCTGTGGACGTTTTGCTGAAAATCAAGTGGCAAACGTGGCCATTTTCGAACCTGAAAAACGTCTTATCTTTTCGTTTTGAAAACTGCCATTTCCTAGATGTTTTTAGATGTGTTGTGCTGTGTGAGGTTTTCTGTTGTGACCATTTTTGAAAAAAAAAAAAAAGTCCAAGAGGAAAACACACAAAAACAAGAATTTGGGACGTATGGGGGCAGGCAGGCAACAGCATTCTTAGTAGATTGGCCATACAGACATCCTAGCAGAGCAGTGGGGCAACCTAGGGGGCACTGCAGTGGACTTCACATAACAGGTCCCAGGTAGTGTTACCATATTTTGTCCCCCAAAAAGGAGGACACATGACCCGCCCCCACCACACACCCCGCCCACCCCTTTCACGCCCCACCCCACCCCTTCCCCGCCCTCACCTCGCCCCCTGTCACATTTTCCCACCCACCTGTCACACACCCCATCACCCCCCCCCTCCGCATCACCCCCCTCCCCTTATCTTACTACTGCCCTGCTGATCTAGTGACCTCTTCGGGGCATGAAAGAGCCCCCTTTTTCCTGCCCGGAGCGCTGCCCTGCATGTATCCTTTCTGTTGCTGATCTCGGTGCCGATTCAAAATGGCCGCCGAGAGTTGAAGTCTCGCGAGGTCACTTCAACTCTCGGCGGCCATTTTGAATCGGCGCCGAGATCAGCAACAGGAAGGATGCATGCAGGGCAGCGCTCTGGGCAGGAAAGAGGGGGGCTCTTTCCTGCCCCGAAGGTGGAAGAGGTCACTAGACCACCAGGGCACTAGTAAGTAAGGTAAGGGGAGGCTAGCAATCTGCCCGTTTGTCCAGAAATCCAGACAAACGGGCAGATTAGCAAAACCCACCCGGTTGCCCGGACATGTCCTCAAAAAGGATATGTCCGGGTAAATCCGGACATATGGTAACCCTAGTCCCAGGTATACATCTCACTGTTACCCCTTTATATTGTATGCGGAGCCCTCTAAATCCCACCAAAAACCTATTGTATCCAACTGTACACCACTACAATAGCCTGTATGGCTTCAGGTGCCACCTGATGTGGGTACAGCATGTTTTGGTGGATTTTGGAGGATTCACACTTTACATCCTGTATAAGTCGTTGGTGAGGCCCCACCTGGAGTATTGTGTTCAGTTCTGGAGGCCGTATCTTGCTAAGGATGTAAAAAGAATTGAAGCGGTGCAAAGAAAAGCTACGAGAATGGTATGGGATTTGCGTTACAAGACGTATGAGGAGAGACTTGCGGACCTGAGCATGTATACCCTGGAGGAAAGGAGAAACAGGGGTGATATGATACAGACGTTCAAATATTTGAAAGCTATTAATCCGCAAGCAAACCTTTTCCGGAGATGCGAAAGCGGTAGAACGAAAGGACATGAAATGAGATTGAAGGGGGGCAGACTCAAGAAAAATGTCAGGAAGTATTTTTTCATGGAGAGAGTAGTGGATGCTTGGAATGCCCTCCCGCGGGAGGTGGTGGAAATGAAAACGGTAACGGAATTCAAACATGCGTGGGATAAACATAAAGGAAACCTGTTCAGAAGGAATGGATCCTCAGGAGCTTAGTCGAGATTGGGTGGCAGAGCCGGTGGTGGGAGGCGGGGCTGGTAGTTTGGGAGGCGGGGATGGTGCTGAGCAGACTTATATGGTCTGTGCCAGAGATGGTGGTGGGAGGCGGGGATAGTGCTGGGCAGACTTATATGGTCTGTGAAAGAGCCGGTGGTGGGAGGTGGGGCTGGTAGTTGGGAGGCGGGGATGGTGCTGAGCAGACTTATATAGTCTGTGCCAGAGATGGTGGTTGGGAGGCGGGGATAGTGCTGGGCAGACTTATACGGTCTGTGCCCTGAGGAGGACAGGTACAGATCAAGGTGGGGTGTATACGGAGGGTGGCACATGTGGGTTTGTCTTGTTGGGCGGACTGGATGAACCGTGCAGGTCCTTTTCTGCCGTCATCTACTATGTTACTATGCAAGTGTAACAATTAGAGTGTGATATAGGCCTTTGTCTCTTTCTCTACAGTACACTGCACTGACCACTAGGCGACTCCAGGGTTGTTTCTCTAATAGGACTGGCTATAACATCTGGGAATGTCATAGACGTTGGCATGTACTATCGCTTACACATCTTTGGGAGGTTGGAGGGGGGTAGTGACCATTGGGTGAGTAAGGAGAGCCATGCCTTAATCTCTCCAGTGGTCATGTAGTCACCGTTTTGTGACTTAGTCGTGATTGATACAGGTCCTGACCAAAATATTCTACTTTTTTGCCCTGGATGCTTTTGCTTTGTTCCATTATGGCAGAAAAGCTTCCAGGTTCTGGGAATGCCCAGATCCAGTGCCCAACATGCCCCCCCCTCCCCCCCCATGATTTAGACACACTGCAGATGAACCGCATAGAAAAACTTCTTTAAAATGTGTCTTGAAAACAGCAGTTTGAACATTTTTGCAAGAAAAACATCCGTCTGATGCTCTGTTCTGCTTTTTGGACATTTTTCTGTTTCAAAAATGAGCCCCATAATAACACGTCTTAATGGCTGACCACATCGATAATAATTATAAATCTGAACTTGACCCTAATGTGTTTTAGAGCATTTAAATGAGCCCTTTCCCTCAAAACACAAACCCTAATCAAACAATGAAATCTGAAATACCTGTCTGAGAAGGGTAATTTCCTTATTCAAATGAGTGATGTCTGGGACCCCAGGGGTGATTTAATTTAATTTAATTTAAATTTTAAAATTTAATTTAATTTGGCATTTATAGTCAGTGATGTGCTGGTAAATGTTTAACAACAGGCTCTCTCCCCGGTCCACCTCTGCGCCCCCCCAAAAAATTGCAGAGCTGGCTATAGCCGGGGAGAGAGCCTGGGGGGGGGGGGGGGGGGCAATGCATTACTCTCTCCAGAAAAAAAAAATTAAATGCTCCCAGGTTCCAATCTAATTCATGTTTAATGTGGGATAAAATGCCATAAATAAGTAAATAAATATAAACTTTTAACGTTCAGCACCTGATTCTCAAAGTGGACATATTCCAAACACTATAATGAAAATAAAATTATTTTTTTCTACCTTTGTTGTCTGGTGACTTTGTATTTCTGATCATGCTGGCCCATTATCTGATTCTGCTGCTATCTGTCCTCTTAACTCTGTTTCCAGGGCTTCCTTTCCATTTATTTCTTCACTTTCCTCTTTTCTTCATCATTTCTTGCCCTACATCCATAAGTAAAAGCTGGGCCCTCCGCAGACTTGACCTAGCTTCTGCCTATTTTCTCCATCCATGTGCAGTTTTTCTCCTCACTTCCTTTTCCCTCATCTCCTCTCGTTCCTCTCTCTTTCCTGCCCTCCATCCATGTCCAGCATTTCTTCTCTCTCCCTTCCCTCTCCTCCATCCATGTCCAGCATTTTTCATCTCTCCCTTCCATCCATGTCCAGCATTTCTCCTCTCTCCCCTCCATTCATGTTCATCTCAGTTCCTCTCTCTTCCCTCCCCTCCATCCATGTCCAGCATTTCTTCTCTCTCCCTTCCCCTCCATCCATGTGCATCTCCTTCCTGTGTTCCCTTCCCTCTATCCATGTCCAGAATTTCTACTGCCCTCTCCTCCATCCATGTTCTGAAACTCTCCACTCTACCCTGTCCTCCCCTCTATCCATCCATGTCCAGCAACCCTCCTCTTTCCCCTGCCCTCCTCTCCATCCACCCATTTCCAGCAACCCTCCTCTCTTCCCTGCCCTCCCTTCCATCCACCCACCCATAGGCGGTCGGTGGCCTAACTGTTTGGGGAGGCTAAAGGGGGTGTGGTTAGGGGTGGGGCCAGGGGCGGAGCTTACATCCATAATTGTCTGACAACACACAGAAAAAAATAAGCAAAAATAAAACAATCACAATTAATACATTTTATTAAATTTAGATATTAGATATGTATCATATGTCAAAGAATAAAGTGGTTGCTCAAAGCATATACTAACCACAATTGCTCAGCTGCAAAACACTATGTACAACTTTGTGCAAAAACATACTCAGAACCTTACTGTACCATAAATATTACACTGGGCAGAACCTAATACACCAATATACCACCCATATGGAAAATGCAGACCGTCAACAATATGAAACAAGGGATCATATCATCACAATTCTCATGCAGAGCCACAAAACGCCCTTTTAGGATAGTGTTCACAATTAGTTGCTTTTATTAACGGCCATATGTAGATCCTTCAAGAGGTATAACACCAGGCTTCCCAAAGGCAGATTACAGACACAGATGAACAGTTAAGTTCAAGAAACAGGTTATTCTCACTGAAATTTCTCCAACTGTATTGTATAGAACAGAGTAGAAAAATTAGCACAAAATACAGAGATTATAACTACTGTTTCTATCATCTATAATAATTTTAAGCTGTTTTAATGATGTTTCAATTTTTATTTCATAACTAGTAAAAAAAAAGGCCCATTTCTGGAGCCAATGAAACGGGCGCTAGCAAGGTTTTCCTGTGGCCCTCCACCCCCACCCGTCGTCGATGTTGGTGAATTGCTCCGCCTCCGCCCTCAACGTCATAACGTTTGACGCGAGGGCGGGGCCCAGAGACTGTGATTTTCGAGGCTTCAGAGCTTCAAACATACGAACCTTGGCTTCAGTGATGTCAGCAGCCAATAGAACGTTGAGGGTGAGTTTTATATATATAGACTAGTAAAAAAGGCCCGTTTCCGAAACCAATGAAACGGGCGCTAGCATGTGGTTTTTTTTGTGTGTGTGTGTATGTGTCACAGAGTTATTTTTTGTGTGTGTGTGTGTATGTGTGTGTGTGAGTGTGTGAGGGTGCGGTGTGTGTGCAGGTTGTTGATGTGTGTGTGTGTGTGTTTTTTTGTTTTGTTTTTTGCTTGGGGGTTGGGGGATGTGGGTGACGGCTTGCCTGAGGACGGGGATGGTTGTTTTAAGTTGGCGGAAGGGAGAAGAGCACGGTCTCAGGCCGTTGGGGGGTGATCCGGTATGTTTGGTCCATTTCAGGCCAGCTGCAGGGGAATGCTGGAACATTTATGCGCTGCAGGAATCAGCGCCGTCTTTTTCCGGGTGCTCGGGGAATCCCCGAGGTGGGAGACAGCTTGCCTGAGGCTGGGGATGGTTGGGCACGTCCTTGGCCGCTTCGGCAAAAGTGGAAGAGGAAGGGGGTGGGGAGTTACCTGCAGCCGCCTGAGAAACCATGTATTCTTTGTTTGTTTTGTATTATTAGTTTGCATTTCTGTTGAAGAAAGAGTGGATGCCTTTCGAATGATGGAGGTGGTGCATCGGTGTGCGGTTGTTTCGTTAGTTTGGCAGCCAGTCTCCAGCGATTCCTAGGCAGGGAAGGAGTACTCCTCCCCCTTCCTTGGTCGCTGTTTGCTGCTGGCTGGGTCGCGGGTAATCCTTCCAGCTGGGCCACAGCTTGTCCTGTTCGCCCACGTCCCAGATGGTGACGGGCATGTTGTTTTCTGGGTCCTCTGACTCCATGTCAAGCGATCCCAAATATAGTCTGTGCTATAGGCCCTCTGGCACTCTTCAGTACTGGCATTAGGCATTTAAAAATTTCTCCCCCCCTCCCCCGGTCTATTTTTGCACATACCCACAGCAGGAATATTCTTCTCTTGTTCCAGCGGTGGTTCTGTGCTCTCCATGCTGCACAGATAATGAGCCATTCTGCTGGAGAATGCTCCTCCCTTATTGTCACGTAGTTTCCTCTGATTGGTCCGTCTTATGTTGCCTAGTATTGCCTGGGAATGGTGTTGTGATGGTCCTTTGTGTTTCAGAATGTTGAGGGTGTTTTTTCTGATTGGTCCGTCATGCGAGGGCGGGGCAGAGAGACATGGTCAGTGTTATGGCTTCACCACCATGAATCCATGAACCCTTCAGTGAGTGACTGAGTGACTTCAGAACGTTGTCTTCAGAATGTTGAGGGTGAGTTTTATTATAGTATATATTTAAATCTAGATACGGGAAGCTTTCAAATACATTAAAAAGCTGTCAAATAAGTAAAAAAGAAAGCAAAATCTTTTGTCCTCCACCTTTTTTTTTTTTTAATATCTTTATTAAGTCAGAGGGAGATTACATTAACCTTTTAAGGAACTGCCTAATGCTTATCCTCCTGGAACAGCTTTAGACTTTTTACAGCTGGCCCACGCATTTATTTTTAATAATCTCACACAGCATGCGCCACGGAGTCCCTGGACCCTTCTTACCTTACCGCTACAGCCAAGCCAGAAGTCAAAAATGAAGAAAGAAAAACAGCTCACTTACTTCATAACAGCCTCACACAGCCAAGACCAAGCACTGTGCCGAACAGCTGGCTGCCCTGCACCAACCACAACCCGGGCGACGCAGTAGTCTGGCGATGAACATTACATCTTCTGCAACATTCCTGTTCAGGCACTGGCGGCACCGCGTGCAAGCGGAAAGATGGAAGCACATGCACATAGGTAGTACCACGTCCGCCACGGTGCCAGCGTGCGAAAGTGGGAAGGTGGAGCAGATGCATGCGCATAGGCATCAACGCCGCATGACATTGTGCGTTGATGCTCCTCCCCTACCGGTTTTCTCGGTTGCACGCGTGAGCGTTGGATGCTTTCGCGTGACGTTGTCTTCCCCTCCTTTCTCCTCCGACGTGCCGTATTTTTGAGAAATCTATTTGGGGGAGCCAGGACGGAGGGCTGTCAGGGAGCTGAGGGCGGGCTCAGAGCAGGGTGAGTAGCGGCGGAAAATACAATTTTTTTTTTTGCTACATGTGGAGAGGAGGAAGGAGGGGAAGGTCACAGCTTGGCTCCCAAGCCTCTTATACGGGGCGCCTATGCACCCACCCAAATTCAGCAATCCTCCTCTCCCCTCCCCTCCATCCACCCATGTCCAGCAACTCCCCTCTCCCCTCCATCCACCTATGTCCAGCAATTCTCCTCTCCCCTGCCCTCCATCCATCTATCCATACATATCCAGGAATTCTCCTCTCCCCTCCATATCCAGCAACTCTCTTCTCTCCCCTGCTTTCCCCTCCATCCACCCATGTCCAGCAACCTTCCTCTCTCTCCTGCCCTCCCCTCCATCAACCCATGTCCCGCAACCTTTCTCTCTCCCCTGCCCTCCCCTCCATCCACCCATGTCCAGCAATCCTCCTCTCCTCTCCCCTCCCCTCCATCCACCCACCAGCAACTCTCTTCTCCCCTCCATCCACCTATGTCCACCAACCCTCCTCTCCCCTGCCCTCCACTCCATCCATCCATGTCCAGCAACCATCCTCTCTCCCCTGACCTCCCCTCCACCCACCCATGTCCAGCAATCCTCCTCTCCCCTCCCCTCCATCCACCTATGTCCAGCAACTCTCCTCTCCCCTGCCCAACCCTCCATCCATCCATGTCCAGCAACTCTCCTCTCCTCTCCCCTGCCCTCCATCCATCTATCCATCCATATCCAGCAATTCTCCTCTCCCCCCTCCATGTCCAGCAACTCTCTTCTCTCCCCTGCCCCCATCCATCCATACCCAGCGATTCTCTTCTCTCCCCTGCCCCCTCCATCTATCCATACCCAGCAATTCTCTTCTCTCCCCTGCCCTCCCATCCATCCATACCCAGCGATTCTCTTCTCTCCCCTGCCCCCTCCATCCATCCATACCCAATGATTCTCCTTCTCCCCTGCCCTCCCCTCCCACTCCCATCCATGTCCAGCGATTCTCCTTCACCCTCATCCTCCCCTCCCATTCATATCCACCCACCTGACCTCTTCTCCCCCCAACATGCCCCTTTTTGTTCCTGCCACAGAGCCACCCTGCGTGGTTTAAATCTTTGTTGAACAACTTTGCACAATTTTTTTTAAGTCTGTGCTTTTTTAAATGGGATTGATTCATCTTATTTAAAGCAGCAGGAAGAAACTTGCTGTTATAACAGCTCTCATTAAAACAGAGAAACTAGGGATATGCTTTTGTTTGCAAAAAAAAAACAGGAAAACAAAGTCTATTATTCATCTCACTTTTTTTGTAGGACTGTGCCAATTTGTTGCTCAGTTGACTTCATCACTAGATGATGAACCCAGCACTTATCACCACCTGGGGGCACTGTTTTTCTGGTGATGGTCATGTCTATTCTGCCCAGTGTCTTTTTCTGTTGGTGGCTGCAATCATAAAGCATGGGACCTGTGAGTCAACACTCTCACAGGTCCCTCCATAACTCTGCTCTCTTTGAGCTTCCTGTCCAGTAAGGAAAGCCACAAAGGAGACAGAGCTATTGCAGATCCTGTGGGCATGTGGGGCAGAAGCATCGTGCTCTGTGACTGCCATTGCTACCACGACTTTCACCGGAGAGTCAGCAAAACACAATCAGGAATGGAATTTAGAAGTGAGACTGGGATAGATTTGGTTGGCTGCTCATCAAGAAATTTCAACATAGTAGGTTAAGTGACTCCTGCTTCGCCTTTCTTGTTCTTTAGCAAAACAGCTCCCCTTTGTCTGGCTGTCAGACTCCCTATGGATCAGAGGGTCAGAGGCTAGGGATTTTCAGCTGAAGCCAAATGGCTGGAAAGGCAATGCACATGTCAGTAAAAAGTTGTCCTCAAGGCAGCAGAAGGAACCCATTGCATCAGCTTGGAACATGTCTCCTTGACTGGAGGCCACATGATGATCCAGTGGGCTTCTGAAGAAGCAGATCTCACTGGCTTCTACCTTGACCATAGAGCTCCTGTGGCTTCAGCTGCAAGTCTGTGCCTCTGTTCCCAAAGCTCCTGGGTTTGATCTCCAATGAGTCTCACACCGGTCAATGGTACAGAAAAACAGTGGATTTCATTTGGATTTAGGACGCATACTCATAATTCGTCTGAAAACTAGTGCATATCCCTATTGGCTTCCAAACTGTCCCAAATGCGTATATTTCAGTCTGAAATATATGCACATCCCCTCTTAGATCCCTTAGATTTCATTTCCAAACCCAACAGAGTGAATAGTTCAGTTTGGAGCAGGTCTGTTCATACTTTGACATTTTTCACATTTTGAGGGCAAGGACCAGAAAGAGGTCTGCTTAATAATGCCATGGATATAATTGCTGCTATTTCAGACTAGACAGGTGACAAGATCCTTGAAGAGGCTATGCAAACGTGTGTATCCAAAGGTGAGGATCTGATAATATCCATGTACAATGACATCATCTAGTAGAAAGAGTAGATGTCCTAAATTAATCATACAGCTAGTTGAATACAAAGCTATGGAAATCTATACTGCACGTTGAGCGAAAAAATATTTTCTCTAATTCATTTTAAATTTACTACTTTGTAGCTTCATCGAATGCCCCCTAGTCCTAGTATTTTTGGAAAGAGTACTACTACAACTACTACTTATCACTTCTATAGTGCTACAAGGCATACACAGCACTGTACATCATACACGAAAAGACAGTCCCTACTCAAAGAGCTCACAATCTAAATAGGACAGACAAACAGACAGAACAACTAAGAGGTAAGGGATAAAAGGGTACAGGGCAAGTGAGTAGTGGTTAGGAGTCAAAAGCAGCGTCAAAGAGGTGGGCTTTTAGCCTGGATTTGAAAACGGCCAAAGACTGGGCTAGACGTACAAGCTCGGGAAGTCTATTCCAGGCGTGAGGTGCAGCGAGATAAAAGGAACGGAGTCTGAAAAGAGTAAACAGACACTTCATGTCTACTCTTTCCACTCCACTCATTATTTTAAAGACCTCTATCATATCTCCCCTCAGCCGTCTTTTCTCCAAGCTGAACAGCCCTAGCCGCTTTAGGGAAGTTGACCCACCGCTTTATCATTTTCGTCTTTACAGAGTTGCTCTTCCGAGACTACTGCCAGCCCAACGTGGCTGCCAGCGGTAGTCCCGCCCTGAACGGGGGAAAAAGAAAACCCTCAGAAATGGCTTGCATGGCGATAACCCGGTGGTAATCAGTCATCACCATGTGCTGCCCGGTTACCATTGGGTTAGTGCGAGAACCCATATCACCACCTCAATGGATGGCGGTAAGGGCTCCCTGCCGCATAGCTGTACGGTAAGAGTTCTCTTACCGCATGGCCATGTGTGCTGGGGGCTTTTTAGCCGCTGCGGTAAAAAGGGCCCTGGTGCACGAGAAAAACGGTCCCTGCCAATAAAGCAGGGCCCTTTTTCCTGCAGCTTGGTAAAAGGGACCCCATAATGCCTCATTTTCCATAAATGACTTCACAAATAGTGAAAAGGCTGAAATTGAAGTTGGTATATAATGGGGGGGGGGGGGGGGGGGGGGATGTCCATCTGTTGAAAACATCAAAATCATGGTTTTTGAACAGCAGAATTTGGACATTTTACCCCAAAGTTCATCCAAATAACAAGGTAACATAGTAGATGACGGCAGAAAAAAACCTGCACGGTCCATCCAGTCTGCCCAACAAGACAAACTCATATGTGTATACCTTACCTTGATTTGTACCTGCTTTTTTCAGGGCACAGACCGTACAAGTCTGCCCAGCAGTATTTCCCGCCTCTCAACCACCAGTCCCGCCTCCCATCACTGGCTCTGGCACAGACCGTATAAGTCTGCCCTCCACTATCCTCGCCTCCCAACCACCAACCTCTCTTCCCCCACCTGCTCCGCCACCCAATGTTGGCTAAGCTTCTGAGGATCCATTCCTACTGCACAGGATTCCTTTATGGAAGGGGGCATGTTGGAGGCATGTTTTGGATGGGACTAGGTTGGGCCCAAAATGAGGACACCTTTCAGCGATAATGGACCAGGCAGAAATGTCCAATGCAAAAAAGAAGAATATTTTTATCTGGACCTGTTTCAAACACGTCCAGGTTACAAAAAGGTGCCCGGATTGAGGGATGAAGGCATGACCCATCCTTAATCTCCCAGTGGTTATTAACCCCTCCTTTCACTCCCCCCCCTTAAGAAGTGAAAGTGACAGTGGCTACCAGGCTGTATGACATCTTCAGATATTATGGCCATTCCTAGCATAGTAGTAAGCACGTGTAAGGAGTAACCTAGTGGTCAGTGCAGTGGACTTTGAACAACGAGACCCAGGCGTAACTCCCACTTCAACTCTTTTATCTCTGTACAAATCTGTGAGCCCTCCTGCAACATAGCAATACCTACTGAACCTGAATTTATAAGGCACCTGCAAATGTAATGTCTGTTGTAGTCATGGGTCCCCCAAATTCTATAATACTGCGTGCATCTTCAGTGAATGCCCCGACCCACCCATGCTCCTCCCATGGCCACGCCCCTTTTACAAATGCATCTTTATAGACTAAAGCTTAGCAAGATGCGCCTGCAAATCCAAATTCGTTGCCAATTAACACCAATAATTGATAGTTAGCACCTGATTATTGGCGCTAATTGGCGCGTTACTCAATTAAATTGTGCACTCAAATTTTGCATGCATCAAAATTTATGCGCACAGTTTTGAGTGCCATATATAGAATCTGGGGGATAATGCTGGAGCTCTTTGCCAGAGGATGTGGTAACAGCGGTTAGTGTATCTGGGTTTAAAAACTGCTTGCCCTGGGATTTGTACTATGGAATGTTGCTACTCTTTGAGATTCTGAATGGAATCTTGTTACTCTATGGGTTCTACATGGAATCTTGTTACTCTTTAGGATTCCAGAATCTTGCTATTCTTTGGGGCTCTACATGGAATGTTGCCACAATTTGGGTTTCTGCCAGGTACTTATGACCTGGCTTGGTCACTGTTTGGAAAACAGGATACTGGGCTAGATGGACCATTGTTCTGACCCAGTTATAGCTTCTCTTATATCTGTAAGGATATTCAGAGACGCTAGTTGGAGAAGCAGCAGCGGCCGGACAGCGTTACCAGTGGCAGCTGCGGGTGGCGAGGGGGTTTGATGGACCGGGGAAGGGGAGGGTCGCTGGACATGGGTGGCTGGAGGGGGGGAGGTCGCTGGACATGGGTGGCTGCAGGGGGGCAGGGGGAGAGGAGGGTCACTGGACATGGATGGCTGGAGGGGGGCAGGGGAGAGGGAGAGGGAGGTGGGGAGGGGGTCCGGAGACCAGAGAGGTGGGGGTGGGGAGGGGGACCCTGCGAGAGGGGGGTGGGGGCACACACTCACTCACTCACTGTCTCTCACATACACTCTCTGACACACTCTCTTGTCTATCACACACACTCTATCTTTCTGTCACACACACACACACAGTCTCACACACACAGACACTCTGTCTCTCACACACTCTCTCTTTCTCACACAAACATACACACACTCTGTCTCTCTCATTCTCTCTCTGACACGCACACTCCATCTCTCACACACACTCTCTCTCAAACATACACACTCTGAGGAAAACCTTGCTAGCGCCCGTTTCATTTGTGTTAGAAACGGGCCTTTTTTACTAGTCTCTTCACAATCTGTTTGACAGTATAGGTGCTATGGAAGCCCATGTGTATTCATAGCTAAGGTAGAATGAAACAAAGAAAGTTACTTATTTACATTCGTTTTATTGCACCTAAGCACTGAAGATTATGGATCAGATTTGATTATCTTATATTGCAAAACTGCTGCATTGATATCTCTCAGAAAACAATAATTGTATCTTGATCCATACCTACCGTAATTAAAATTCTTGATTCTCTTGCGGTAAGTTACCTTTTGCTTAGTATCTAAGAAGATTGTTTAGTGGTGATAAATCTACCTACAGCTGTTCCTGAATCCCTCTACTGCTACAAATTAAGATGGGGATGCCGTAATATAGGATTCCAGAAAGTCATGACTAGCAGTATTTTGCTACTCGACAGCTAATTCCCAGAACAGAGAATTTCATTTTTGTTTGGATGCTGCTTTTGGCAGCTTGATAACTTTATACTCTGCATCCATGGCTCAGTAGGCCTACAAATCTCCTTTGATATGCCAGGCAGCAGAAAGAAGCAAGCTGAAAGGGTCAGAAGAAAGGTGAAAACGGTTCAGCAGAGGGGCCTCAATGAAGCCATCATGTGACAGGAATCTTGAGACAGCACTTCAACTAGGAAAGAAAGGGGGGGTGGAAGGGGGGAGGGGAAGGGCATTTCAGTGGCGCAAGCTGATAGAGACGTCAGAGCCGCTTCAGTAATCTCGTGACGCCTTAGTCCAGCGTGGGGCCGAATGAGGTCCACATTCGGCAACAGAGTGACGAGTGGGACCACCCTGGAAAAGCTGGAAGGGGGGAGGGAAGGGAGGAAGCTGCATAAACCAAGTCAGAAGCAATCATTTTTGATAAATTATAAAACTCTCCATGGGAATTAGCATACAGCAATTTTTAAACTGCTGCTTTTCACTGCTGCTAAGAGTGGGTGTGCAAACGTCTTTCTTCCAATTCATTCCCTGGTCATGTTCTACTATTATCTTCATTATCATTAAAAAAAAAAAATTAAATCAGTCAGTTTTACTAGGCCTACTGGTTTTAAGCGATCGTTCTTGGCCTTTCTCTCTGCAGGCGCTTTCAACACCTTTCTTCGAAAATTCTAGGAAATAAGTGGAACATTACACACAGAGACCATTCTGGATGCTTGTTACAATCCAAAACGCAGTCATTAGTCATCAAAACCAACCACTCTGTATTGTCTTTCGAACATCCAAGCTCAAGACAGATGTTATTACGGTAAATTTGTTAACATTTCATATAAAAATTCAATTATCGCAGTGCCCTCTGCAAACTGTCCTATTTGTAAGTGATTCAGCTACATTGTAACCTTTATCATATTATTGTTTTCTGCTTGCAGACTCTGAATTTCCTGAAATAAGAAATATCTCGCCCCTTACAGAATATCTGTCTCTTGAGAACATTTATCGTCAGCTAATAGAGAGATTTAACATATTTTCCCCTTTTCCTGGGATTTTCTCTCCTTTCCAAGTGACTGACAGGTCTCAGCAGTAGAGTTCAAAAGTCTGCAGTTTTATTAACACGTTAACAATTATCAACAAGCAGCATGTTTCATTCACAGCCTGCCGTTGCGTTAAGGAGCGGCTTCCTTTCTTTATGCCTTCAGACATAATGTTCAGGATCAACTTTTTCACAGCAGAGTAGTGCAGGAACAGTGCTGGGCAGACGTCTACGGTCCGTGCCCTGAGAAAGGCAAAGACAAATCAAACTCAGGTATAAAGTATCACATACCGTGTAAAATGAGTTTATCTTGTTGGGCAGACTGGATGGACCGTACAGCTCTTTATCTGCCGTCATTTACTATATGTTACTATGTTGCTCTTTGGAGTTCTACATGGAATGTTGCTACTAATTGGGATTCTGGAATCTTGTAACTCTTTAAGATTCCAGAATCTTCAGAACATTTAGTACAGGAACTGTGCTGGGCAGACTTCTATGGTCTGTGCCCTGAGAATGGAAAGGACAAAGCAAACTCGGGTATACATATAAAGTATCACATTCCATGTAAAATGAGTTTACCTTGTTGGGCAGACTGGATGGACCGCACAGCTCTTTATCTGCCGTCATTTACTGTGTTACTATGTTACTTGCACCACAGAGCAACGGGTTCATAACCAGGGAAGGTGGGGGAAGGGCAAACCCCCCTTATCTCACCAATGATCCTTGTGACTTTGGGAACATCACTTTGTCATCCTCTCTAATACCTTTTTATTGACTTAGAGGCCCTTTTACTAAGCTGCGGTGAAAAGGGCCCTGCGCTAGCAGTGGGGGCTGTTTTTGTCTTGCGCTGAGGCCCTTTTTAGCGTAGCGGTTAAAAAGGCTGAAAAAAAAGACATGGCCATGCGGAAAGATCACTCTTACTGCATGGCCATGAGGGGGAGCACACGAGCTAAGCTGGCGGTAACTGGGCAGTGTGCGGCGCTGCCCGAATACCACCAGGTAACTCGCAGTAGAAATATTTTTCTTTGCTGACACCTTTCCCCCCCCCCCCCCTCCTTTTAGCATAAAATTGATAATAAAAAAAATTGTTTTGGAGACACATAAGTACATAAGTATTGCCATGCCCTCCCGCGGGAGGTGGTGGAGATGAAAAAGGTAATGGAATTCAAATATGCATGGGATAAACACAAAGGAATCCTGTTTAGAAGGAATGGTTCCATGGAATCTTAGCAGAGATTGGGTGGCGACGCCAGTAATTGGAAACAAAACGGGAGCTGGGCACACTTCTATGGTCTGTGCCCTGAGAATGGCAAGGACAAACCAAACTCGGGTATAAATATAAAGTATCACATACCATGTAAAATGAGTTTATCTTGTTGGGCAGACTGGATGGACTGTTCAGGTCTCTATTTGCCGTCATTTACTATGTTACAATGTTACTGTTTGGGGTTCTACATGGAATGTTGCTACTAATTGGGATTCCGGAATCTTGTAACTGTTTAGGATTCCAGAATCTTCAGAACATTTAGTACAGGAACAGTGCTGGGCAGACTTCTACGGTCTGTGCCCTGAGAATGTTAATGACAAATCAAACTCAGGTATACATATAAAGTATCACATACCATGTAAAATGAGTTTACCTTGTTGGGCAGACTGGATGGATCGTGCAGGTCTTTTTCTGCCGTCATCTACTATGTTACTATGTTACATATAAAGTATCACATACCATGTAAAATGAGTTTATCTTGTTGGGCAGACTGGATGGACCATATAGGTCTTTATCTGCCGTCATTTACTATGTTACTATACTGGGAAAGACCAAAGGTCCATCAAGCCTACCATCCTGTTTCCAACAGTGGCCAATCCAGGTCACAAATATCTGGTAAGGTCCCCCCAAAAAGTACAAAACATTTTATACTGCTTATCCCGGAAATAGTGGAATTTCCCCAAGTCCATTTAATAATGGTCTATGGACTTTTTCTTTAGGAAGCCGCCCAAACCTTTTTTAAACTCCGCCAAGCTGCCTTTACCACATTCTCTGGCAACGAATTCCAGAGTTTAATTACACGTTGAGTGAAGAAATATTTTCTCCGATTCATTTTAAATTTACTACATTGTAGCTTCATCGCATGCCCCCTAGTCCTAGTATTTTTGGAAAGCGTAAACAGACGCTTCACATCTACACGTTCAACTCCACTCATTATTTTACAGACCTCTATCATATCTCCCCTCAGCCGCCTTTTCTCCAAGCTGAAAAGCCCTAGTCGCTTTAGCCTTTCCTCATAGGGAAATCGTCCCATCCCCTTTATCATTTTCGTCGCCCTTGATAAATCAAATATTTTTATCAAACGAGTTATATTGTGATGCTGTTTGGTTTTCCACTAGTTTGAGTTGTTCAAATGAGCTATCATTGAAGAAATTAGCTCTTTATTAATTTTACACCCATTTATACAATCTGGTTCTACAGTACTTCTGCAGTACGATATAGACTAAAGTTTATAGAGCGCAGTGCACTTCTGTGTATAAGTGGGACTAGTTTGGGCATATATGAGTGTAGGCACAGATAAGTGCACATGTCCCATTATAGAGTTTACTTTTAAATGAGTACCCTCGTGGAATCTATGTAGGACACCATCTACTACTACTACTTAACATTTCTAGAGCGCTACTAGGGTTACGCAGCGCTGTACAATTTAACAAAGAGAGACAGTCCCTGCTCAAAGAGCTTACAATCTAATAGACAAGTGAACGGTCGGTCCGATAGGGGCAGTCAAATTGGGGCAGTCTGGATTCACTGAACGGTAAGGGTTAGGTGCCGAACGCAGCATTGAAGAGGTGGCTTTAAGCAAAGACTTGAAGACGGGCAGGGAGGGGGCTTGGCGTAAGGGCTCAGGAAGGTTGTTCCAAGCATATAGGAAACCCTCTGCTCAGTGTGCAGCGGTGGCGGCTAAGAAATCAAATAGAATGTTAAGTATTATTAGGAAAGGAATGGAAAACAAAAATGAGGATGTTATAATACCTTTGTATCGCACCATAGTGTGACCACACCTCGAATATTGTCTTTAATTCTGGACATTGCATCTCAAAAAAGATATAGTGGAATTTGTAAAGGTACAGAGAAGAGTGACGAAAATGACAAAGGGGATGGGATGACTTCCCTATGAGGAAAGGTTAAAGCGGCTAGGGCTCTTCAGCTTAGAGAAAAGATGGCTGAGGAGAGCTATGATAGAGGTCTATAAAATACTGAGTGGAATGGAACAGTTAGGCGGGAATCGCTTGTTTACTCGTTCCAAAAATACTAGGTCTAGGGGGCACATAATGAAGCTATAAAGTAATACATTTAAAGCAAATTGCAGAAAGTAGTTCTTCACTCAATGTGTAATTAAACTCTGGAATTCGTTGCCAGAGAATGTAGTAAAAGCAGTTAGCTTAGCAGGGTTTAAAAAAAGGTTTGGCTGGCTTCCTAAAGAAAAAGTCCATAGACCATTATTAAAATGGAGGAAATCCACTGCTTATTTCTAGAATAAACAGCATAAAATGTACTGTTTTGGGATCTTGCCAGGTACTTGTGACCTGGATTGGCCACTGTTGGAAACATGATGTTGGGCTCGATGGACCTTTGGTCTGTCCAAGTATGGCAATACTTATGTACTTGGGATTCTGAATGGAATCTTGCTACTCTTTGGGGTTCCACATGGAATGTTGCTACACTTTGAAATTCTGCGTGGAATCTTGTTATTCTTTAGAATTCTAGAATCTTGCTACTCTTTGGGGTTCTACATAAAATGTTGCTAATATTTGGGTTTCTCCCACGTACTTGTGACCTGGATTGGCCACTGTTGGAAACAGGATGTTGGGCTCGATGGACCTTTGGTCTGTCCAAGTATGGCAATACTTATGTACTTGGGATTCTGAATGGAGTCTTGCTACTCTTTGGGGTTCTACATGGAATGTTGCTACACTTTGAAATTCTGCGTGGAATCTTGTTATTCTTTAGAATTCTAGAATCTTGCTACTCTTTGGGGTTCTACATAGAATGTTGCTAATATTTGGGTTTCTCCCAGGTACTTGTGACCTGGATTGGCCACTGTTAGAAACAGGATGCTGGGCTTGATGGACCTTCGGTCTGTCCCAGTGTGGCAATACTTATGTACCAAAGTTCGGGTGCAGATCCCATACCCACATGCAAACTAATTAGTTAAGGAGCCGTTAACATAATTGGTGTTAATTGACATTCATTGGGGTTTATGTTCAGCCACCTATTCTATAAAATGCACACCTAAATTTTATAATGCACTACTCAAAAGGGGGTGGCCACGGGCGTTCCCAGAAATTAGATGTGATGTTATAGAATAGGGTTCATTATGCTCCCAATTGCCACTAGTTGCACATCAGCGTTTACAGGTGTAAATACTGTGCTGGATCACATACAGCACCCTTTGCAGAATGCTAGATTAGCGTGGATGTTCCCGAAGCCTTACTTTAAGTGCCATTTGAAGAATTCCTCCCAAAGTCAGGGATCGTCAAGATCCTACCTAAATCCACACTACCCAAATTGCAAAGGACTGAAGTACAAAACAACTTACGCATCCGGTTTCTCCTACATAAGCGCACAACTATGGAATGGGCTCCCAAAAGCTGGGAAAACAATCCACGACCACTTGAACTTCAGGAAATCACTAAAAACCAACCTCTTCAAGAAGGCCTACCCCAACGACCCCACGTAACCCTCTTCACCTACCAACACAGCATGACTATGATCGCACAGGACATCACGTAATCTTCATCCATTTCGACCCTCCACTTATACCTCATACGATCACTATACAACTTTGTATTTGTTATCCACCAACTGGGCAAACGCCTCTGACGGTACTATGTAAGCCACATTGAGCCTGCGAATAGGTGGGAAAATGTGGGGTTCAAATGCAACAAATCCTACCTTATAAATGAAGAGTGACCGACGTGCCGCGCATGTGCAGCACAGCACAGCTGTACTGCGCATGCGCGGCACGTCACACATCTCTTCCGAGTTCCGACGTTGACCGGCGAGCACCGGGCGGGCGGGGATCGTCCGACAGTAGCTCCGAGGCGCACTCCGTCTCCGACAGGTACGATGAGCTGCTGCCGCCGCCGTGACCCGGGCGCTTTCCTCTGCCGCCATCCCCCGGGGCGGCTTTCCTGGGCGGGGTCTGGGCTGCACCCGGCGTTCCTCCGACCGCTTTCTTGCCCGTTTAAATAAAATAAATAAAAGTGACTTGCCCAAGGGTCCAAAGAGCGTTGGGATTTGAACCCTAGCTTCCCTGGTTGTCAGCATAGTGCTCAAACCACTAAACCATTTCTTCTCCACCGGCATAGTTTCCAGAAATAGGGTTGATAAAAGCAATCCTTCATCGCCGTGCAATGGAATTCTATTTAAAAGAAGAGCTGGTATTGTTTCTATTAGTTTTACTACATACACCAGGAACATGCTGTAAGTCTCTAATTTTCCTCAAGAAGACAAATGCCTCTAGTGTGAAATATACAGATATTGTGTTATACAAGAGACAGCTGTGGTTTATCAAACATACAGTACTAGCACTGACTGATGTCAGGCCTAATAATTCACTGATCTAGTGGGAGCGAGTGAATTATTGGGTCTTAGTCATGTGTGGTTTGTGTTTAAAGAGTAATACGTCATCTTGGGTTTTGTTTTGTTTTTCGTTACAGGACCTAGAAGCTACTGAGGAGACAGTAGCGCCTTAGGCAGTAGGAAAAGAAGCTGAATAGATGCCAACACCGAAAGCACGGACCAGGAAATTACCCATCGAGCAGTATCCTTGCTTTAATAAAAAAAAGAGAGTTTAATGGAAGAAGACAATGCAGTGAAAAAGGGCCAGACCTATTTTTTAAAATAGAATTGCCTCTGAGCTATAGCGTACCTAGGGCGGGGCGGTGGGGGTCATAGGAGCCGACTCTGTGGGTGCTGTGGGTGCTTGAGAACCCCCAATATTGAGCAAATTCCTTGTATGTGTCCAGGGAGGGATTATTTCCATTAGGCTTAACACCCCCAATAATGTAAAAAGGTTGGCTCCTATGGTGGGGTAGTCCCTCTCGGGTGCCAGCAGTAGGGGGGACGTGCGGAGCAGGCATGCAGCGTCGGCTCTGCTGGTCCCCTGACCCCTCTGATGCCAACTTCCTGTTCCGGGGCAGGGGACTGGCAGAGCTGACAGCCGCGTGCCAGCTCCGTACACCCCCCTCATTTGGAGAAGGGAGTGTGCTCTGCCTGGGGAGTGTGTATGCATGCAAGTACTGCCCACGGGGGGGGGGGGGGGGGGTGCTCCTCCCCTCCCTGGGCAGCATGTAAGGTAGACACGCTATCTCAGAGATGGTTTATAGCAAGTTGCTGTCAGCAGAAGTCATTTGGGGCCAGATTCAGTAAATGACACTCAAATTTAAGTGGGGCAGGTGCTGGAATTGGGGGGTGGGGGGCTGAAAAGGGAGCAGGTGGGAGCAGGAGGATGGACATGGAGCAGGGGACTGAAAAAGGGAGCAGGTGGGAGAAGGGGGCTGGGGCTGAAAGCAGGGCCGCCGAGAGCCGGGGCCGGGCCCGGGACAAGACAACCCCCGGGCCCCCCCGCCACCCGAGGTCGCCGCCCACCTGAAGTTGCTGGGCCCCCCCTCCACCCGCTACCAGGCCCGGAACTAACCTTAAGCCTCCTTCTTTCACTTCGCGCAAGCAGCAACAGGGCAGACCTCTCCTCCTTCCTTCCGTGCCCCGCCCTCGCGGACGTTACATCAGGCGAGGGCGGGACACGGAAGGAAGGAGTGGCCTGCCCTGCTGCTGCTTGCGCCAAGTGAAAGAAGGAGACTTAAGGTTTGTTCCGGAGCGAGGCGGGCGGGCCACACTGCAGCGGCGGCGCCCCCCCCAGAGGCCCGAGCCCGGGGACTTTTGTCCCCCCTGTCCCCCCCTCTCGGCGGCCCTGGCTGAAAGGAGGGCAGGTGGGATCAAAGGGCTGGGGCTGGAAAGGGAGAGGCAGGTGGGATGTGGAGGCTGAGCTGGAGCTGGGGGCTGGAAAGGGGGGCAGATGGGAGAAAAGGGCTGGGACTTGGAAATGAACATAATTTATAGGCTAAGAGGCGGCAGGAGATAACAAACGGAGCTGCTAGATGTGACAGAAATGGTTTGATGCTGGGGGCAGATGCAAGAGGCTGTTACTAGGACTGAGGCAGAAAGGGGGCTCAGAGTTTGCAGACTGGGGTTGGAAAGGGGGTGAGTGAAGGGATCTAATACTAGGCATGAGAGAAGGGGTCTGAGGTCTGACAAGGGGCAGATGGGATATAAGGGTTGGATGCTGTTGCAGGGACTGGGAGAAGGAAGAGAAACATAGAAATAGACAAGGCCCATCCAGTCTGTCCTTCCTCA
The DNA here is from genome assembly GCF_901765095.1 of Microcaecilia unicolor. Classification (NCBI taxonomy): domain Eukaryota; kingdom Metazoa; phylum Chordata; class Amphibia; order Gymnophiona; family Siphonopidae; genus Microcaecilia; species Microcaecilia unicolor. Next base: position 754,150,891 of record NC_044031.1, on the reverse strand, counting down.
ATAACCACTAACTCCTCTTTTTCCTAACAGATTCCACATGCCTGTCCCATGCTTTCTTAAATTCTGACACAATCTTCATCTCCACGACCTCCACCGAGAGGCCATTCTCTATAACATCAGCAAAATTTGCCCTTTCCTCTCTGAGCACATCACCCGAACTCTCGTCCACTCTCTCATTACCTCTCGCCTTGACTACTGCAACCTACTCCTCACTGGCCTCCCACTTAACCATCTATCCCCCCTTCAATTCATTCAGAACTCTGCTGAGTGTCTTATCTTCCGCCTAGACCGATATGCTCATATCACCCCTCTCCTCAAGTCACTTCACTGGCTTCCGATCAGGTACCGCATACAGTTCAAGCTTCTCCTACTAACCTACAAATGCACCCAATCTGCAGCCCCTCATTACCTCTCTACCCTCATCTCCCCTTACGCTCCTAACCGAAACCTCCGCTCACAGGACAAATCCCTCCTCTCTGCACCCTTTTCCACCACCGCCAATTCCAGGCTCCGCCCTTTCTGCCTCGCCTCTCCCTATGCTTGGAATAAACTTCCTGAGCCCATACGCCAAGCCCCTGACCTGCCCATCTTCAAATCCTTGCTCAAAGCCCACCTCTTCAATGTCGCCTTCGGCACCTAACCATCATACCTCTATTCAGGAAATCTAGACTGCCCCAATTGGATTGTCTGCACATTTTGTCCATTAGATTGTAAGCTCTTTGAGCAGGGATTGTCCTTCTATGTTAAATTGTACAGCGCTGCGTAACCCTAGTAGCGCTTTAGAAATGTTAAGTAGTAGTAGTAGTAGCAGCATTCACCACCTTTTCCGTGATAGAGGACAGATATTATGTGAGGGAGGGGAGAACTAAGGGCATATGCAGGGGAAGGTGGAGGGGTAGAGGGATGGGTACTAGGGTTAAGGTGGAGGAAAGATACAGTAAATAAATACTGAAGAAGGAGGTAGGTTGACGGATGATGAGAAGGGTAGAAGGAAGTAGGGGAGATGAGGTAGGGGCAAAGGATGATGAGAAAACGGGGAAAAAGAGATGGAGGGTTATGAAGAGGGTGAGGGACAAAGGAAGGGGATAGATCTTTAAGGGAGATAATAAAGGGTGGGAATAGGGAAGGTAAAAGGGGAAACGGGATCCTGAATGAGGAGATAACACTTAAAGGGACTAGAACTCTCTGGGGCAGTACATCAAGTTTTAATGAACTGGAAACCTGAGCTGGAGTGGGAATGAGTGACAGAGAAGGAGCTGGGGTTGGAAAGGGGTGAAAAGCTGGGGAGAAAATGAATACAGTGGAGGAGTGGCCTAGTGGTTAGGGTGGTGGACTTTGGTCCTGGGGAACTGAGGAACTGAGTTTGATTCCTGGCACAGGCAGCTCCTTGTGACTCTGAGCAAGTCACTTAACCCTCCATTGCCCCATGTAAGCTTCATTGAGCCTGCCATGAGTAGGAAAGCAGGGGGTACAAATGTAACAAAAATAAAATAGATACTATTGGAGATTCTACATGGAATGTTGCTACTATTGAGATTCTGTTGCTACTATTGGAGATTCTACATGGAATGTTGCTACTATTGGAGATTCTACATGGAATGTTGCTATTCCACTAGCAACATTCCATGTAGAAGGCTGCGCAGGCTTCTGTTTCTGTGAGTCTGACGTCCTGCACGTACGTGCAGGACGTCAGACTCACAGAAGCAGAAGCCTGCGCGGCCACATTGGTGATCTGCAAGGGCCAACTGGGGAACTGAGTTCGATTCCCACTTCAGGCACAGGCAGCTCCTTGTGACTCTGGGCAAGTCACTTAACCCTCCATTGCCTGCCGCATTGAGCCTGCCATGAGTGGGAAAAAGTGCGGGGTACAAATGTAACAAAAATAAATAAAAAAATACAGCAAGTAGGAACAGGGGGCTAGAAAGTGGGTGAAAGACAGGAAATAGGAGATTGGGGGAAAAATAAGACATAGGTATGGAGAACTAGAAAGGTAAGCACAGGAAATTTAAAGAACTGGTACGTAGGTGAAAGACGGAGACTGAGGATCTGGGGATGGGAGAAGGAGGAATAAAATCTAGCTACAGGTAGGTAAAAAAAAGGCAGATGAGAGAAATGGAGAAAAGAAATGACAGAAGGATCAGCGTCAGAGTTAGATATAAGAGAAGAAAGGAAGAAGACAGTGAACAGCAGAAAATGGAAACTTAGATCCTGGAAGAGGACTTAAGAAAAAAACTAAGAAAAAGTCAGTTGAGGTAAAGTGATCCGGACCAACCCAACTGGAAAGCCAAAATGCTTAGACAACAGAGATACAAAAAATATTGTTGCTTTTTAATATTTACAGAAATGAGACGTCAGCTTTGAAAACGAGGATTTCTTATATTTTGTTTAAGTAGAAGAGTGTGGTAGCCGTGTTAGTCCACTCTTAAGGTTATCAATAGAAATCAAACAAAATAAAACATGGAAAAGAAAATAAGATGATACCTTTTTTATTGGACATAACTTAATACATTTCTTGATTAGCTTTCGAAGGTTGCCCTTCTTCCTCAGATCGGAAATAAGCAAATGTGCTAGCTGACAGTGTATATAAGTGAAAACATTCAAGCATTACTATGACAGTCTGACAGGGTAGGAGGATGGGGGTGGGTAGGAAGTATGCATGGGGACATCAAAGCATATCATTGATATTCTAACAGGATGGGTGTGGATAGGTGAGGGGAGGGTGATCAACAGAGACATACAGCTTTATGGTTTATAATGGGCTAGGAACCCCAGATCCTTGTTAAGTCCTTTCTGTTGGGTGTTAAAATATTCAATCATTCTGACTTCAAAGGTCTTACGTTCTTGTATGGTTTTAAAGTTACCTTTGAGGATTCTCACTGTGAAGTCACTGGTACAGTGTCCTGGTCCTGTAAAATGCTGACCAACAGGGGTGGGAGCCCTACTGGCACCAGTATTGTTCATGTGATGTCTATGTAAATTGAATCTTGTCTTAAGCATCTGGTCTGTTTCTCCAATATAGCATCCTTCGTTACATTTTTTACACTGAATGATACATACACTGGAAGATGAGCAAGTGAAAGATCCCTTTTTGTTGAATATCTTTCCTTTGTGGATGACTGTGGGGTCCTGTGAAATATTTTGGCATAGTTTGCAACTGGATAAATTACAGGGATGTGTGCCCTTCTGTTCCTTTTCAGTTTGTGATGGACGTTTACTTCTGATTAGCTTGTGTTTTAAGTTGGGTGGCTGTCGGAAGGCCAGTACTGGTGGGGATGGGAATATCTCTTTCAGTAATTCATCCTCCTAGAGTATAGGTTGTAGATCTCTTATGATTTTCCTCAGTTTTTCCAGCTCTGGATTGTATGTCACTACAAGGGGGATTCTGTCTGTGGATTTTTTCTCCTTGTACTGTAGCAGATTCTCCCTGGGTGTTTTGAGGGAGGAGGCAATATTCTTGGAGATTATTTTGGGGTTGTAGCCTTTCTGTTTGAAGGATGCAGTCAGGCTTTTAAGGTGTCTGTCTCTGTCCCCTGGGTCAGAGCAGATACGGTGGTATCTTGTGGCTTGGCTGTAAATGATGGATCTTTTTGTATGTGAAGGATGGAAGCTGGAGTTGTGGAGGTAGCTGCATCTGTCTGTTGGTTTCTTGTATATAGATGTTTGTATACAGCCATCACTGATTGAGACCGTGGTGTCCAAAAAATTGACTTTTTCTGGGGAGTAGTCAATTTTGAATCTGATTGTAGGATGGTATGTATTGAAGGCAGAATAAAATTGTTTCAGAGTTTCTTCACCCTCCGTCCAAATCATAAAAATGTCATCGATGTACCGGTAGTATTTTAGAGGTTTGGTCTGGTGTGTATTTTGTTTGGAACAGGGGGAAAGGTTTCTCTCTCTCTCTTTTTTTTTTCTTCGATATTCTGCTGCTCACAGGCTGGTTTCTTGAGTTTCAATTTCATTTTTTCTAGGTATTTGTTTCTAATCTGTAGTCTCTTAACCCCCCCCCCTCCCCGTTTATTGAGCCGCACTAGCGGCTCCCATGTGCTAATGCTGACATAGCCCATTCACTTTGAATGAACTGTGTCAGTATTGCGTTTTTTACTAGATGATGGTCTGTGTTTTCCTTTTACAACCGCAGAGAAGGATTCTTTTAACAAGTAGATTGTGTTCGCTTGTTTTTATTTTTCCGGCTGGACGTGTAATGGTTTTCTAGAATATTTTCAGTGCGTACTTTTCATAGGTAGGGTTAGGGCAGTTTGAGTGTTGTTTTGGATCTGGATTTATCTCACGCCATTCTCAGTTGTACTACTACTACTTATCATTTCTATAGCGCTACTAGACGTACACAGCACTGTTCACTGAACATGTAAGAGACAGTCCCTGCTCGACAGAGCTTACAATCTAATCAGGACAAACAGGACAAATAAGAGATAAGGGAATTACTTAGGTGGGAATGATAAAATATGGGTATTGAACAAGAGAGTAAGGTAAGAGTTAAAAGCAGCATCAAAAAGGTGGGCTTTTAGCCTACATTTGAAGACAGCCAGAGATGGAGCTTGACGTACCAGTTCAGGAAGTCTATTCCAGTAGGATTACCATATTTGGTCCCCCCCCCAAAAGAGGACACATGCCCTGCCCCACCACACCCCCTTTCACACTACGCCCTACCCCCTTTCACACCCCGCCCCACCCCTTTCACCACCACCACCCCTGGTCTCACCCCCCTAAGGGTGTCCCCCCCTTACCTTACTCTAGTGCCCTGGTGGTCTAATGACCTCTTCGGGGCAGAAAAGATCCCCCTCTTTCCTACCTGGAATGCAGCCCTGCATCCTGTTCCCCTTGCAATGCTGAGTGCTGACGGTTCTGGCGCCGATTCAAAATGGCCACCGAAAGTTGACGCGGCCTCACTCCGGGCAGAAAAGAGGAGGCTCTTTCCTGCCTTGAAGAGGTCTCTAGTCCACCAGGGCAGTAGAGTAAGTAATGGGAGGGGGGGCTTGGATAGGATAGGACACCATTAGGCTTGCCCACCAGTCTGTCCGTTTCTACGGAAATCTGGCAAAACCCGCCCGGTTGCCCGGCCATGTCCTCAAAAAGAGGACATGTCCGGTAAAACCAGACATTTGGTAACCCTAATTCCAGGCTTATGGTGCAGCAAGATAAAAGGATTTAAACTTGACCTGTCACACACCCATCCCACCCCTGATCCATCCCACTTTAGCCTGTTGAAAAATCGGAATCACCGACCACCTATGCCTATGCAGATTTTAACCCTCCCCCTTATCTCTCAGCTTTTCAGCCTCACACTGGTGTCTATTTTACAAATGTCTGCTCCCCCCCCCCCTAACATCAAAACCTGGCTATGGCTCTGCCTGAAAGCTAGAGGAGCAGACTTGGAGGAGCTGAGACAGACAGAAAGGTATATAGAGGATGCCTACAAGGATGAAGTAGAGAATTCCCACCTCCATTTTGGAAATCTCTATGCTGCCATGGAGGAGAAAGGTCATCTGAAGGGAGAGCATCACCTTGGAAATACTACTACTACTACTTAACATTTCTAAAGCGCTACTAGGGTTACGCAGCGCTGTACAATTTACATAGAGGGACAGTCCCTGCTCAAAGAGCTTACAATCTAGAAGACACGTGAACGGTCAAATTGGGGCAGTCTGGATTTACTGAACGGTAAGAGTTAGGTGCCGAATGCAGCATTGAAGAGGTGGGTTTTAAGCAGAGACTTGAAGATGGGCAGGGAGGGGGCTTGGCGTATGGGCTCAGGAAGGTTGTTCCAAGCATAGGGTGAGGCGAGGCAGAATGGGCGGAGCCTGGAGTTGGCGGTGGTGGAGAAGGGTACAGAGAGGAGGGATTTGTCCTGTGAACGGAGGTTTCGGGCGGGAACGTAAGGGGAGATGAGGGTAGAAAGGTAGTGAGGGGCAGCAGACTGAGTGCATTTGTAGGTAAGAAGGAGAAGCTTGAATTGAATGCGGTATCTGATTGGAAGCCAGTGAAGTGACCTGAGGAGAGGGGTGATATGAGTATATCGGTTCTGGCGGAATATGAGACGTGTGGCAGAGTTCTGAACAGATTGAAGGGGGGAAAGATGGCTAAGTGGGAGGCCGGTGAGGAGTAAGTTGCAGAAGTCAAGGCGAGAGGTAATGAGAGCGTGGACAAGAGTTCGGGTGGAGAGTTCAGGAAGTGATCCTGTAGGTAATGTCCTATTTTGGTTTAAAAAAATATAGAAGACAGAGAGAAGAGTTAAATGGTCAGTCGTCTCAATGGAGAAGGGTAGATACTGTAGTAGGGCTCCCCAGGGGTTTGTGCTGGGATCACTGCTTTTTAACATATTTATAAATGATTCAGAGATGGGAATAACAAGTGAGTTAATTAAATTTGCTGATGACACAAAGGTATTCAAAGCTGATAAATTGCAAGAGGATTGTGAGAAATTACAAGAGGACCTTACAAGATTGGGAGACTGGCCATCTAAATGTCAGATGACATTTAATGTGAGCAAGTGCAAAGTGATGCATGTGGGAAAGAGGAACCCAAACTCTAGCTATGTGATGCAAGTTTCCACATTAGGAGTCACCACTCAGGAAAAGGACCTATGTGTCGTTGTTGATGATACGTTGAAACACTCAACTTTGTGTGCAGAGGCGACTAAATAAAGCAAATAGAATGTTAGGAATTATTAGGAAAGGAATGGAAAATAAAAATGAGAATGTTATAATGCCTTTGAATCACTCCATGGTGTGACCACACCTTGAATACTGTGTGCAGCTCTGGTCACTGCATCTCAAAAAAGATGTGGAGGGGCATAATCGAACGAGAACGCCAATCTCCATAGGCGTCTATCTCCGAGGACGGGTATGTGAAGGGGCGGGACACACTGTATTTTCGAAAAAAAAAATGGGCATCCATCTTTTTTCGATAATATGGTTTGTGCCGGGCAAATGCATCGGATTTGCGCGGATTTGAGCAGGGCGGTTTCGTTTTTCAGCGATAATGGAAACCGAAGGCGCCCAGCTCAAAAATGAACAAATTCAAGGCATTTAGTCGTGCGAGGGGCCAGGATTCGTAGTGCACTGGTCCCCCTCACATGCCAGGACACCAACCGGGCACCCTAGGGGGCACTTGTAACAATAAAAATTTTTTTTTTAAATACCTCCCAAGTCCATAGCTCCCTTACCTTGGGTGCTGAGCCGCCCAAATCCCCCACCCCCCCAAAACCCACTGCCCACAACTCTACACCATTACCATGCACTTATGGCTGAAGAGGGGTACCTAGATGTGAGTACAGTGGGTTTTGGGGGCGGTTTGGAGCACTCCCATTTACCAGCACAAGTGTAACAGGTAGGGGGGGGATGGGCCTGGGTCCACCTGCCTGAAGTCTACTGCACCCACTAACAACTGTTCCAGGGTCCTGCATACTGCTGTGATGGAGCTGGGTATGACATTTGAGGCTGGCATTTAGGCTGGAAAAAAAAAGTTTTTAAAGTTGTTTTTTTTGGGTGGGAGGGGGTTAGTTGACCACTGGGGGAGTCAGGGGAGGTCATCCCCGATTCCCTTCGGTGGTCATCTGGGCAGTTGGGGCACTTTTTGGGGACTTGTTCGTGAGAAAAAAGGGTCCAGAAAAAGTGACCCAAATTCTTGCTTCTGGCGCCCTTCTTTTTTCAATTATCGGCCAAGCGCGCCCATCTCTCGTCGGCCGATAAACACGCCCTAGTCCCGCCCTCACCACGCCTCCGACACACCCCTGTCAACTTTGTCTGTTCCCCGCGACAGATTGCAGTTGGAGACGTCCAAAATCGGCTTTTGATTATACCGATTTGGGCGCCCATGGGAGAAAGACGCCCATCTCCCGATTTGGGTCGAAATATGGGCGTCTATCTCTTTCGAAAATAAGCTGGATAGTGGATTTAGAAAATGTACAGAGAATAGCAATGAAAATAATAAAGGGAATGGGATGACTTCCCTATGAGGAAAGGCTAAAGTGGCTAGGTCTCTTCAGCTTGGAGAAAAAATGGTTGAGGGAAGATATGGTAGAGGTCTATAAAATACTGAGTGGAGTGGAACGGGTTGACATGAATCACTTATTTATTCTTTCCAGAAATACTAGGACTACAGGGCACGCAATGAAACTACTAAGTAGTAAATTTAAAACAAACTAGAGAAAATATTTCTTCACTCAGTGTGTAACAAAACTCTGGAATTCATTGCAGGATTTAAGAAAGGTTTGGATAGTTTCCTAAGGGAAAAGTCCATAAACCATTATTAAAAGATGTACTTGAGAAAATCCACTTTTTATTTCTAGGATAAATGGAATAAAATCTGTTTTACTGTTCTGGGCTCTTGCTAGGTACTTGTGACCTGGATTGGCCACTGTTGGAAACAGGATACTGGGCTTGATGGACCTTTGGTCTATCACAGTATGGCAACACTTCTGTTCTTATGACTTGCCCCAGGGGCTGAAATATCCTCTTGTACTGGGGATGTGTCTCCAGGGGCTTCTGCACAGGAGGGAAGGGTTAGGACAGCTGTATTAGTTGAAGATTCAATCAGTAGGCGTGTAGGTAGCTAGGTGGCTGGTGGACACGAGGATTGCTTGGTTACTTGCTTGCCTGATGCCTAGGTAGTGGACCTCACACATTATGTAGATAAGATATTTAGACAGTATTGGGGGGAGGGGGAGCGCCGGCTGTCTTGGCACATGTGGGTACCAGCAATATAGGAAAATGTGCGAGGGAGGATCTGGAAACCAAATTTAGGCTCTTGGGTAGAAAGCTAAAATCCAGAACCTCCAGGGTAGCATTTTCAGAAGTGCTCCCTCAGATTTCCTTGTTCTTTCCTGTCTGTTGATTTTCAGTGGGACTTAACTACAGTGGCGTACCAAGGGGGGGCCGGTAGGGGCGGTCCGCCCCGGGTGCACGCCACTGGGGGGGGGGTGCCGCGCGCCGGTTAGCGTTGTTGTTTCCATGCTCCCTCTGCCCCGGAACAGGAAGTAACCTGTTCCGGGGCAGAGGCAGCATGGAAACCAACGACGTTGAGCGGCGCGCGGCACCCCCCCCAGCGGTGTGCACCCGGGGGGGTCGCGCTGCATGGGGCCGGGGCGCTGCACCCGGGGAGCGGGGCACATTGGCAATCCGCCCCGGGTGTCAGCGCCCCTCGGAACGCCACTGCTTAACCAGACCATGCAACTAAATACCATCACTAACTACCCCTACTGAGCCAATATTCAGCTGGAGCCCGCATAAGTGTGATATGCAAGTCTTAACTGCATATAGGCTGGAACCGGCATAAGATCTGGCAGCTAACACATATGTAATTAGTCCTGAAAGTTCAATGCCACGTACTGAATATTGACTGGATATATTGTAATGGTTCTTACTGGTTATTACTCTAACGCAGGCTTTGAGGTATTATTAAATGAATATGAGCTTAAAGTAGGCGATTCGGCACAAGACAATAAATGCAGACAATATATCAGCTATTTGAAACTTTATCAAGTTGTCTAGTCAGCCTGTTGAGGCCTTTTGAGTCCCAGAGAGCTGTTCTAAAATTTAAAACAACTTCTGTGCCTGCAAAGTAAACAGGATGAGTTTTGTCATGTTTGGGAGTCGATGAAGATTTGACAAGCTCGACACAACGGTTGCAATGTGTCAAATTTTGCTCCAGCGCCTCACACAGTGTAGTCTGTAGTCTCTCATTACATTCTACTCTGTGAATAATGTAAAAAAAAAAAAAAACACACACCTCACTGGCTGCTTTGCTTTTTCTGCATTTCTTTAATAGAGAGTGAGACTTGATAGAATGTTCCAAAGACCATGCCCTCTTCCCGCATCATCTGTCATCGACGCCTCGTCATTGGATTAAAGGATGTATGCTGGATTTTTCCACGTCAAAGTTAGAAAAATCCATTTCGACAGGCTTTACTGGGCACAAAAAGTTGATAAACCGAAAAGAACCTATGATTAAAAAAAATTGGTTAGAGAGGAAAAAAAAGAACCACCTGCTGACCGCTCCTTTTAATATAGCTCGGGATTCACAAAGATGTTTCTGGGGAAAGAAAAAACTAGAGACATGTCACAGATGGAGTGTGCACCGTTTCTTTTCATTTCCCACAGTATTTCATTGAATGCACAAGTACTTTAATTGTAGGTTCAACATCTGCCAAATTTAGATTTGTACTATCCAATTAAAGCTACGTGCTTCCTGATAACGGCAACAGCCATCGGTATCTTTATTTGCTATAGTATAAATGTAACAACAGATTGTATTCAATGTATTTTTTTTTTTGGATACTGTGCGGAAATAAAGGTTGATAAGCAAAAAAAAGTAGAGGGGTGATATTGAACTAATCTAATCATTTTTTTTTAGATTAAATACTCATGGAATGTAATTTTGATCAAGAAAAGATGCAATATAAAGGGACTCATTTTCTGAAGAGAAAAACATTTTTTTAAAAATGGCATGAAGTGGCAAAACATGACTCAAAACTCATAATTGGAGACTTTTTTTCTGCAGTGTGTCCAAATCAGAAGGGGACATGTTAGAGGCGGGATTTGGGAGTTCCCAAAACTTGGACATTTTTCTGCCATACTGGAACAAAGCAAAAATGTGCAGGGCTAAAAGTTAGATGTTTTGGTCTAGACCTGTCTCAATCACACTTAAGTCAGAAAAAGGTGCCCTAAGAACATAAGCGCCGCCATACTGGGAAAAGACCAATGGTCGTTCAAGCTCCGACTGTGGCCAATCCAGGCTTCAAGAACCTGGCAACCCCCCCCCCCCCCAAAAAAAAAAAAAAAAAAAATTAATAATGTTCAATGGACTCTTCCCTAAATGACCAGATGACCTCTGGAGGGATTAAGACATGACCCCCCTCTTACACCCCCAGTGGTCAATGATCCCCTCCCACCCCCCAAAGGTGTGAAAAAAACAGTTCATACCAGCCTCTATGACAGCTTCAGATGGTATAGCCAGTCCTATTAAAGCAGCAAGCTGGAGTAGCCTAGCGGTCAGTGCAGTGCAATGTAGAGAAGGGGACCCAGGCCCATATCCCACTCTAACTGGTACACTTGTGGTGGAAAGTGTTTGCTCTCCAAAACACATCAAAAACCTACTGTATCTACATATTGGTGACACCTGCAGTCATACAGTCTATGGTAGTGGTGTACAGTTGGGTACAGTAGGTTTCTTGTGGGTTTTGGAGGGCTCAGTAGAGAATCCACAAACGTGGAGAACTCAATGAAGTCCCATGGATAATCACAATACTACTACTACTTAACATTTCTAGAGCGCTACTAGAGTTACGCAGCGCTGTACAGTTTAACAAAGAAGGACAGTCCCTGCTCAAAGGAGCTTACAATCTAAAGAACGAAATGTCAAGTTGGGGCAGTCTAGATTTACTGAATAGAGGAGGTATAATGGTTAGGTGCCAAAGGCGACATTGAAGAGGTGGGCTTTGAGCAAGGATTTGAAGATGGGCAGAAAGGGCAGAGCCTGGAGTTGGCGGTGGTGGAGAAGGGTACTGAAAGGAGGGATTTGTCTTGAGAGCAGAGGTTACGGGTAGGAACGTACAGGGAGATGAGGGTAGAGAGGTAGGGAGGGGCTGCAGAACGAGTGCATTTGTAGGTTAGTAGGAGAAGCTTGAACTGTATGCGGTACCTGTTCGGAAGCCAGTGAAGTGACTTGAGGAGAGGGGTGAAATGAGTATATCGGTTCAGGCGGAAGATAAGACGTGCAGCAGAGTTCTGAACAGACTGAAGGGGGGATAGATGGCTGAGTGGGAGGCCAGTGAGGAGTAGGTTGCAGTAGTCAAGGCGTGAGGTAATGAGAGAGTGAACGAGAGTTTGGGTGGTGTGCTCAGAGAGGAAAGGGCAAATTTTGCTAATGTTATAGAGGAAGAAGCGACAGGTCTTGGTTATCTGCTGGATATGCGCAGAGAAGGAGAGGGAGGAGTCGAAGATGACTCCGAGGTTGTGGGCAGATGAAACGGGAACGATGAGGGTGTTATCAACTGAGATAGAGAGTGGAGGGGGGGAGAAGTGGGTTTGGGTGGGAAGACAATAAGCTCAGTCTTGGCCATGTTCAGTTTCAGATGGCGGTTGGACATCCAGGCGGCAATGTCGGATAAGCAGGCCGATACTTTGGCCTGGGTTTCCGCAGTGATGTCTTGTGTGGAGAGATAAAGCTGGGTGTCATCAGCATAAAGATGATATTGGAAACCATGGGATGAGATCAGGGAGCCCAGGGAAGAGGTGTAGATTGAAAAAAGAAGGGGTCCAAGGACAGATCCCTGAGGAACTCTGACAGAGAGCGGGATGGGGGTGGAGGAAGAACCATGAGAATGTACTCTGAAGGTACGGTGGGAGAGATAAGAGGAGAACCAGGAGAGGACAGAGCCCTGGAACCCAAATGAGGACAGTGTGGCAAGAAGTAGATTGTGATTGACAGTGTCAAAAGTGGCAGATAGGTCAAGGAGGATGAGGATGGAGTAGTGACCTTTGGATACAACAAGGCAGTGGGTAAAGAACCAGGAGTCCCAGAGTAAAGATGAAACTAACTTTATTAATAAATATATTGACTCGACACAACGTTGTGTTTCGGCCAAAAGGCCTACATCAGGAGTCTAAATGCCGGAGTGGAGAATAATAGCGATGATCCAGATTAAAGTAATGCTGGAAATTGAAGACTGTTTTGCAGTAGTCTTGAAAAAGACCTTTGTTTTAAAATGTGGGCCGGATCACTCGCGTGAGCGTCTTGGCTGTAAAACTGAGGAAATAGGACGTTACATCAGAGGGTGGGACAGAGAGAGTAAGGGAAGGGCCGACGAGGCGATTTTCTTCTTTTACTGAAGTGCAGAGTCGCGTGAGGACGGAGCTGGCAAGACAGGTGGGGATTGGGACTGGGGGGGGTGCCGTGTCACCTGGGTCACGCCGGTGGGGGGGGGGGGGGGATGCCGTGTTGCCCTGCAGCCAGTGATCCATTCTGGGTGGAAGTGAACCACGAAACGCCACTGACTATGGTCAGTCTACTAAGAATGCTGGTCCCCATATATATACCAGTGGCTTGTTTTGTGCATTTTTCCCTTGGATATTATTTTTTCAAATGGTCCTAAAAGATAGATACACTGAGAACAAAAAGTTTAGCAAATGGCCATTTTTGAAACAAAAAGTTGGATGTTTTTTTTGGTTTGAAAATGGCCATGTTCATATTGGATATTTAGATGTTTTTTGCAAAATGTCCAAAATTGGATTGAGACGTCATATCGGAAATGCCCCTCCATGTGAAATAAGTAAGTGATTTACAAACTGCAAATGCACAATATAATAAATACGGCACCCCGACATAATAGACCATACAAAAAAAAGCCCAACAAAACAGACTAAAACCAAAACAGACCATGACAAAAAAAAACCTCCCCAAAAAACCCCCACAACAAAATAACCCAAGACAAAATAGACTCTTAATCAAGCTGGATTATGTTTTCAAGCAGATTTATGATTCTCACTAGATACCAAGTGTGGATAGTGAAGTCAAGCCGTAGGCAGGTGCCAGGACTTTCAAGTGACAAGCTGTGGACTTTCTCAGTAATGTATGGCTCCTCCACTTCTTTCTACCCTTCATTTTCTTACCATTCAAAAAGAAATCTATTTCATCAGGCCCTTTTGTCGGGAGTCTATTTTGTCAGGGACTTTTATGTCGGGAACTTTTTTTGGTTTGGAGCTTTTTTGTCTGGTTTCTTTTGACCGGGTGCCAATAAATACTTATATGCTGACCATAATCTGGATGTAAGCATTTTTCTTTTCAGATATGCACATTGTGCTGGATTCAGTAAATGACGCTCAAAGTTTGGCACTGAAAAACATTGGCGCTGAAAGGTATTCTATCATGAACATTCCAGGATGTGGCCACCTTTACAGAACGTCATGGAGTGCCAGGATCCGAACTCAACTTTGCGTGAGGAGTTACGCCAATTAAAATCAGGCGTAACTCCCAGCACACAAGTTCGGCGCAGATCTGCACTGTTGAATAACACTGCACGCATTTGAAGGGAGCGCCTCTGACCTACCCATACCCCTCCCATGGCCACGCCTCCTGTGCAGATCCGCATGGAAACATTTATTCGCTATTCAATTAATGGATGCATAAGTACATTTTCATGCAGATATGCTGTTTCTGCTCGTTTCGGCGCCTTACAACGCTTTTCTGTACCGAACTAATGTGCAACACCATATATAGAATTCCCCCAATTGTACAATTCCAGAAGTGTTCTTGCATTCTGTCAAGACTTTGTTGAACTCCAGAGTCTAGGAACTAATATAAAGATACTTGAACAGATGTTGTTAGACCATGTATGAAACTCACTTATCAATAAGTAGAGCAATTACCTACACTTAAGCTTTAAGACACTTAAAATCACTAAGAGGAAGCACTGCATTGTTTTCCCTGAGCCTCGAAGCTTTGCAAACACATGTTTAAGATTACAACACTCAGGAATAGTTTTTGTATACACATACAAACACCATCTCTAAAACATTTTCTACAGATTCAAGTAGAAACACATACTGTTATTCTGAATGATTCACTGCCTGCATAATAATGTTTTATAAGAACATAAGAGTAGCCATACTGGGTCAGACCAGTGGTCCATCTAGCCCAGTATCCTGTTTTGAAAACAGTGGCCAAGCCAGGTCACAAGTGCAGCAATCCAAATCGTGGTAACATTCCATGTAGAACCGAAAAGAATTGCAAGATTCTGGAATCCTAAAGAGTGACAAGATTCCATACAATCTCAAAGAGTAGCAACATTCCATGTAGAACCCCAAAGAATAGCAAGATTCTGGAATCCTAAGGAGTAACACGATTCCATGCAGAATCTCAGAGTAGCAACATTCCATACTACAAATCCCAGGGCAAGCAGTTGCTTCCCATGTCTGCCTCAATAGCACACTATGGACTTTTTCTCCAGGAATTTATCTAACCCTTTTTAAAACCCAGATATACTAACCGCTGTTACCACATCCTCCGACATAGAGTTCCAGAGCTTAACTATTCATTGAGTGAAAAAATATTTCCTCTTATTTGTTTTAAAAGTTTTTCCGTGTAACTTGCTCGAGTGTCAGTTAGTCTTTGTACTTTTGGAAGGAGTAAAAAAACAATTTACTTCTACTCGTTTTACACCACTCAGGATTTTGTAGACCTCAATCATATCTCCCCTCATCCGTCTCTTTTCCAAGCTGAAGAGCCCTAACCTCTTTAGCATTTCCTCATAAGAGAGGAGTTCCATCCCCTTTATCATTTTGTTCGCTCTTCTTTGAACCTTTACTAATTCCACTGTGGTATCTTTTTTGAGATACGGCAACCAGAACTGAACACAATACTCAAGGTGTGGTCACACTATGCAGCAAAGGCATTATAGTGTTTTCAGTCTTATTCACCATCCCTTTCCTAATAATTCCTAGCATCCTATTTGCTTTTTTGTCCACCGCCGGACACTGAGCAGATTTCAGCTTATTATCTACAATGACATCCGGATCTTTATCTTGATGTTTAGTCTGTTACAACTCTAGATGTCATTCATATGCAGTGCATATATATACCCCCCCCCCCCCCCCCACGATGATCAAAAGCATTTAACCAGCCAGGATTGGCACCGGCTGTCTGTCAATTTCTGCAAGGGATAGTCGGCTATTTCCTGCTGAATATCACCGGTTAGCGGCTAGCAGATAAGCAATATAATCGGCTTTTCACTGACTTTCACCCGTAGGAATATATGGGCATCTCTAGTGTTTAGCATGCTAAAAACGTCAGTGCAGCTTTGTAAAAGTGGCCCTTTAATTGTTATGCTGTTTATTCAATTAAGTCCTAACTGTTTAGCGCAGTAATGCGTACTATCCACCTCCGTACATGCTCCCTGAAAAATATATTTTTTAAACACACGGTTGGCGCATTTATATTTGGCAGTTACAGAGAAAAAAAAAACAACAAAACAAGAGGCACCGATCTGCCCACTTAAGTGAAAATATAAAAGAAAGCAGATCAAGTGAAAAAAACCAAAACAAGTAAATAAAAGAGAAGTGGATTTATTCAAACAGTTACCCGACATGGCCACGTTTCGCCCGCAGGCTGCGTCAGGGGTAAAAAAACCAAAAGGGGTTATAACTAGGCATAATCCTTATCGTTTTCTTTTAAACCTTTTTGGAACATCACGAGACTCCTGAAGCGGCTGCTGTGTCGAGTCATTTGATGCTCGTTAATAAAGACTTTGTAACTGCATACGTCTCCCTGGGTTATTGAAAGAGTCAGATCATCCTACTCCTCCTTTTGCTATACTCCTTATCGTTAACATATCAAATCACTTAACACACTTCTCAAACCGACTCGTGGAAACTCAAAAGAGTAAAACCTTTCTTCCCAAGGGAAATATTTTGCAGCCTGGTACAATCAATGGTGCTAAGTCACCTAGACTACTGCAATGCACTCTATGCTGGCTGTAAAGAACAAATCATCAAGAAACTTCAAACAGCCCAAAACACAGCAGCCAGACTCATATTTGCTAAAACAAAATACGAAAGTGCCAAACCCCTAAGAGAAAAACTACACTGGCTCCCACTTAAAGAACGTATTACGTTCAAAATCTAAACCCTGGTTCATAAAATCATTTACGTAGAGGCCCCGGTCTACTTGTTAGACCTCATAGACTTACCACCCAGGAACACTAAAAGATCAGTACGCACATTCCCGAATCTCCATTTCCCCAGCTGCAAAGGACTAAAATACAAATTAACATATGCATCCAGCTTTTCCTACATAAGCATGCAGTTATGGAATGCACTACCACTCGCTGTGAAAAAAAATGCGCGACCTAACCAACTTTCGGAAATCACTGAAGACCTGCCTGTTCAACAAGGCATACCGCAGCGATCCATCCTAATTACCAGACAACGAAACTCAAGCCTGAACTGCATAAAACCTAACTCTCTATACTCGACTACCCAAGCCTACTCTACCACGAATGAACTTTAACGCAATACCACTTTATCTCTTATTTCGAATATGAACTCTTTATACTTGACTGCTTAATCTACAATCCAGCTTATAATCGAAAGAGAAAAACGCCTATATTGCGACCCAAATCAGGAGATGGGCGTCTTTCTCCCGTGGGTGCCCAAATCGGTATAATCGAAAGCCGATTTTGGGCGTTTCCAACTGCAATCTGTCGCGGAAACGGGTAAAGTTGAACGGGGCGTGTTGGAGGTGTGGTGAAGGCGGAACTGGGGCGTGGTTATCGGCCGAGGAGAGATGGGCGTCTTTAGCTGATAATCGAAAAAAATTACTACTACTACTACTACTATTTAGCATTTCTATAGCGCTACAAGGCATACGCAGCGCTGTACAAACATAGAAGAAAGACAGTCCCTGCTCAAAGAGCTTACAATCTAATAGACAAAAAATAAATAAAGTAAGCAAATCAAATCAATTAATGTGAACGGGAAGGAAGAGAGGAGGGGGTAGGTGGAGGCGAGTGGTTACAAGTGGTTACGAGTCAAAAGCAATGTCAAAGAGGTGGGTTTTCAGTCTAGATTTAAAGGTGGCCAAGGATGGGGCAAGACGTAGGGGCTCAGGAAGTTTATTCCAGGCGTAGGGTGCAGCGAGACAGAAGGCGCGAAGTCTGGAGTTGGCAGTAGTGGAGAAGGGAACAGATAAGAAGGATTTATCCATGGAGCGGAGTGCACGGGAAGGGGTGTAGGGAAGGACGAGTGTGGAGAGATACTGGGGAGCAGCAGAGTGAGTACATTTATAGGTTAGTAGAAGAAGTTTGAACAGGATGCGAAAACGGATAGGGAGCCAGTGAAGGGTCTTGAGGAGAGGGGTAGTATGAGTAAAGCGACCCTGGCGGAAGATGAGACGGGCAGCAGAGTTTTGAACTGACTGGAGAGGGGAGAGGTGACTAAGTGGGAGGCCAGCAAGAAGCAGATTGCAGTAGTCTAAACGAGAGGTGACAAGGGTGTGGATGAGGGTTTTGGTAGAGTGCTCGGAAAGAAAGGGGCGGATTTTACGGATGTTGTAAAGAAAGAAACGACAGGTCTTGGCGGTCTGCTGGATATGAGCAGAGAAGGAGAGAGAAGAGTCAAAGATGACCCCAAGGTTTCGAGCTGAGGAGACAGGGAGAATGAGAGAGCCATCAACAGAAATAGAAAATGGGGGGAGCGGGGAGGTGGGTTTGGGGGGGAAAATGAGAAGCTCGGTTTTGGTCATATTTAATTTCAGGTGGCGTTGAGACATCCAGGCAGCAATGTCAGACAAGCACGCTGAAACTTTGGTTTGGATGCAAGGTGAGATATCAGGGGTAGAAAGGTAGATTTGGGAGTCATCAGCATAGAGGTGGTAGGAAAAGCCATGGGATGAGATTAATGAACCAAGGGAAGAAGTGTAGATAGAAAAGAGGAGGGGACCAAGAACAGAACCCTGGGGTACGCCGACAGGCAGAGGGATAGAAGTAGAAGAGGATCCACCAGAGTGAACACTAAAGGTGCGGAGGGAGAGGTAGGAAGAGAACCAGGAAAGGACAGAGCCCTGGAATCCAAGTGAGGACAGGGTATCGAGAAGTATGCTGTGATCGACAGTGTCAAAAGCAGCGGAAAGATCAAGAAGAATGAGGATGGAATATTGACCTCTGGATTTAGCCAGTAATAGGTCATTGGAGACTTTAGTAAGCGCAGTGCCCCAACTGTCCAGATGACCACTGGAGGGAATCGGGGATGACATCCCCGGACTCCCCCAGTGGTCACTAACCCCCTCCCACCAAAAAAAACCCACTTTACAAACTTTTTTTCCAGCCTGTATGCCAGCCTCAAATGCCGTACCCACCTCTATGACAGCAGAATGTGTTCTATCCTGTGACAGCCTTTCCCTGGTTCTGATGTGGCTCTCGGGTGAGTGTGACACCTTTTCTGTTATGTGGGTGTAGGGTATTGGGCTCCATGATTCCACTAGCTTGTGACAAATGCTCACGATGTTGGTAGATGGTAGGCTCTACTCCCATGGTGCTTTTCCCCCTGCTTACTGGGTCAGAGTGTGCCCTGTTTTGTTTCCGGTAGTCCATGAGGTAGTGGCCATTTTTGTAAGCCAGTTTTAGATCCCTTTCACGTGTTAGCCACGTTACAGAACTTAGTTCTTACCTTGAATGTGGCTGAAAGAGGGCATTATACAGCATTCTGCCAGCTCTGACCTACTGTTCATCTCAGTACCAGGGAGACTCGTTGCCAGTGGGGCACAACCTCTGATCTGCAGTTAACTGTGAGTGAGCGTGCTTATTCCAATAAAGGACGTTTTCTGAGAGATTAGTCTTTAGGTGTCAACTGGTGTGCCAAGGTTATATAGCAGCAACAAGTCCTAGAGGCCTGCGTGTATGCAGGTCCCTGGAGCACTTTTAGTGGTTACCGCAGTGCACTTCAGCCAGGTGGACCCAAGCCCATCCCCCCCCCCACCTGTAACACTCGTGCTGGTAAATGGGAGGTCTGCAAAACCCACTGTACCCATATGTAGGTACCCCCTTCACCCCTAAGAGCTATGGTAGTGTTGTACATTTGTGGGTAGTGGGTTTTGGGGGAGGGGGTTGGGGGTTGGGGGCTCAGCTCCCGTGGTAAGGGAGCTATGCATGTGGGAGCGTTGTCTGAAGTCCACCGCACTGACCTCTAGGGTGCCCAGTTGGTGTCCTGGCATGTCAGGGGGGCGAGTGTACTACGAATCGTGGCCCCTCCCATGACCAAGTGGCTCAGATTAGGACGTTTTTGAGCTGGGCATTTTTAGTTTCCATTATCGCAAGAAAAAAAAAACGCCCAGCTGAAAAACGTCCATTTTTTCGAAAATACGGTCTGTCCCGCCTCTTCACGTACCCGTTTTCGGACATAGACGCCCATGGAGATAGGTGTTCATGTTTGATACCACTTGTATCTCTCACTCCGGAATGGCGATCGCCATGACAGAACAATGTAAGCCACGTTGAGCCTGCAAATAGGTGGAAAAATGTGGGATACAAATGCAGCAAATAAATAAATAAATAAATAAATAAATAACCAACAGCGTTAGGTATGTGTTAGCGCCCCAACACAGCTCAGTAAAAGTGCCTCCTAGTCTTGTGGAGCTTGTGTGATCTGACTCAACACTTCAAATCACATTAAATTACAATTGTGTGAGCTTGCTTTCCCCTATGGGCTGACATGGGTTTCTTCAAGCTAAGCCACAGACTGGCAAGAAAAATGTACCAATTCCTCTTTCAAAAGGGGCTTCTTTGTTCATTTACCATAAGCGGATGCAATACCCCAACCCTTCTAAAGTGGTAGAACGTTTTTTTTATAATTAAAGGTGGGTCAATTAAACTTGCAACATCTCTGAGCCGAGGTCTGCTTGGAAGCCAACGGATGCATCAGTCCTGCAGAACACACAGGGCTTCAGCTTTCCACAGCACTTGAAACCCCTCTCTGACCTTGCCTAATCTAATATTATTCTGCAGCTTTCTACAGTGAAGCTAGAAATTCCTAGTTATTAAAATAATCAACGTAAGCTTCTTTACAAGTCAGTCTCATTGCATTTATTAATCTTTCCGCTGGCAATCTGTGCCGTCTTTCAAGCACCATTCGTGACTTTTCTGTTGCGAAATTGAAAGGGGTTTCCCCCCCCCCCCCCCTCTCGAAACTGTAACAGTTATTTCAGATGCCGTTCTCTTCTCTAAGTAGGTCTAAGTCTGCTACTGGTGATATAATGATTATAAAGATATTGTATACATCCTCCTTCCCATAATAAAACCCAATTTTCATCTCAGGCGAGTGTAATTTACTTCCAATCAGCATGCTGCAACCGCATCGCCAATTAGACTGAAGCACTGTATACCACAATGTTTTGAGACATTAAAACGCAACACTGAAAATGTTGATGTATAGAAATAGGGATAATTGCTGCATCCTTCGGTACTTAGGTCTCACCACTAGTAAAACAACACAAACTCCTCCAAAACAGAGGGTTTTCCTTTTACGATGCTGCTGGCGTTGGCGTGTGTTTCTGATGCGCGCCGAGGCTCCCCTTTTACCGTTGCAGGTAAAAGGCAGGGATTTGTTTTTTTTTTTTCAAGACATGACCGTGCGGCAAATGAAGCACTTGTCACATGGCTATTTTTTTTTTTTGGGGGGGGGGGGGACACTTACCACCACCCACTGAGATGATGGTAAAAGCTCCCACGCTAAGCCGGAAGTAACCGGGCAGAGTGCGGCACTGCCCAATTACCGCCGGGTAGACTCCGGCGCTACAAAAATTGAAATATTTTTATAGCGTCAGAAATGCTGCGCATTGAGGGAGGGAACTACCAAGGGGCTGGTGCGGTAGCCCCCTTTTAGCAAGTGGTAACCCCCCCCCCCCCCCCCCAATAGTCCATCTACTTCCTAATTTTCCTTCATTAACCATTTCCAAGTCATAGTTTCAGCAGTCAACCCGGACAATCATTTTTAAGATTGTCCATATCCACAGACTAGGATCCGCATTATCCCCTCTCCAAGTAAACTTCAGATCAAAGTATGACAGTACTTGTATGTACAGGATGACCCTTATCTTAGAAGCATCCACGTGTATTAAATAGTAGTTTATATGTGTGTAAATTCAATTGACTTGTACATGTTTAAGTCATTTTAGAAAGGGGGTGTTTTACACGTGAGGATGACCTTCATGTTTACTTTGGCAGGAGATGTGGTAAGGGCATGAAGATTATGCAGTGTGGGAGGGCCTAACATATCGATGCGGATTCCCCATCTTACAAGCGGAATCTAAGTCCAGCAAAAAAAGTCACCTGCATTTTCACCTGCACTGAAACATGAATAAGCTCCTGCTCTAAAGAAAAGTGCCAATGCCAAGGTGTAGCCTGCTAGTCCAGGGGCGTAGCCAGACACCCAATTTTGGGTGGGCCTGGGCCCAAGGTGGGTGGGCAGAAGAACTCCGCCTTGTCCCACAAGTGGTTTGGTCTCTCCCTCTCTCGCCTGCATGCCATATGGTCTCTCAAACACCCCCCCCCCTCCCCTGCATATCTTTTAAATAGCAGATTTTCACTGTCAGCGAGCAGCAGCTAATACACACTACTTATGCTGGCCCCACAGCCTTCCCTCTGATGCAACTTCCTGTTTCCGCATAGGCGGGAATACATCAGAGGGAAGGCCGGTGCAAACAGTATGCATCAGTTGATGCTCAGTACAGGTGAAGATCTGCTGTTTACACGGTATGCAGGAGGGACAGTTGTCGGGAGTTTTCGGATGCTGGGGCTTGGGGATCCCTACCAGTCACATCATAGGTGTGCTGCTACTGGGTGGGCCTGGGCCCACTCGGGCCTACCCTTGGCTACGCCACTGTGCCAGCCTCCAAACCCCCTTCCCTTACCCTCCCACACTCAACACATCAGATCCCTCCATCTCCCCTCCAGCCGCAGCATCTGAGACCTCCAACTTCTCCAGCGACAACAAATGCCTATCTTATTTGAAACCATGACCCCCCCTCCCAGTGGAATACTAGGGGTCACTTTGGCCATATTGATGCCTGGGGGCTGCATGAGCAGGAGCGAATAGGCATTATTTCTACTTCCACTAGGCACCAGGTACTCTGGTAAGGCTGGGCATGGGAGTCAGGGGATGGAGGGGCTGTTGGTACGCTTTCAGAGGGCTTTGTTGTTTTCAGGAAAGGGTGGAGAATAAGAGGATGGGTTGCTGTACCTTGGGGGGTAGGGAAAGATTGGATGTTTACCTGGGGGTTTAGGGGAGATTAGATGCTATGGCTTGGTGGCCTGATGCACCTGAACCGTGTGAATAATACTGCTTCTACAGTTGATCACATTGTTATTATTATTATTATTAGTTTCTTGATATACTGCCTTTCTGCGGTACAACCAAAGTGGTTTGTATATTAAATACATGTACTTTCTCTGCCCTAGTGGCCTCGCAATAAGTTTTGTACCTGGGGCAATGGAGGGAATGACTAACCTGTGATTCTGACCTACCACAGGCCAGTGGCATAGCTATGGGGACACTGGGGCCTGCCCCCCCCCCCCAAATTTCATCCGGGCCCCTGGTTTTGCTGGCTGGGTGTTTTGCTGGCTGGGTCCCCAACCCTGCCAGCTGAATCCTTGTTCAGCGCAGGCCTCTGGCGCCACCGCGTCGCTTGCCCTGCTATCTCTTCTTCCTCACGTCCTGTACGCTTCTTTAAGTGAAACTGAGCACGCTCAGTTTCATTTAAAGGAGACTTCAGGACATGAGGAAGAGAGAGCAGGGCAGGGAATGCGGTGCCGGAAACCGGCACTGGAGAAGGCTTCATCTGGCGGGGGTTGGGGACCCCCACCAGCAAAGGTATTTCCTGCTGCGGGATGTGGCGGGGGGGGGGGGGGGCAGACTTAAATCTGCTCCCCCCCCCCTCCTCAGATTCTGGCCCCCTCCACTGCAAGGTCTGGCTATGCCCCTGCAACAGGCTACTCACTCCTGTGGTATATTGAAAGTGTGGTAAAAGCCTGATTTTTAGTTCATTTTTAATAACTTCCCCACAAGGGCATAAAATCAAGACCATCACAGACTGCCCAAATTATGTGGAAGTACCAAGTTACATACATAGTAACCTAGTAGATGACTGCAGAAAAAGACCTGCACGGTCTATCCAGTGAGCCCAACAAGATAACTCATATGTGCTACTTTTTCTGTATACCCTACTTTGATTTGTACCTGTGTTCTTCAGGGCACAGACCGTATAAGTCTGCCTAGCACTATCCCCGCCTCCCAACCACCAGCCCCGCCTCCCACCACCGGCTCTGGCACAGACCGTATGAGTCTGCCTAGCACTATCCCCGCCTCCCAACCACCAGTCCCGCCTCCCACCACCGGCTCTGGCACAGACCGTATGAGTCTGCCCAGCACTATCCCCACCTCCCAACCATCAGCCCCGCCTCCCAATCTTGACTAAGCTCCTGAGGATCCATTCCTTCTGCACAGGATTCCTTTATGCTTATCCCACGCATGTTTACTTTCTCTACAGAATTATTCTGATGCCTATCAGTTGAAAATGTATGATTTTTCTGTCATGTTTTTGAACTTCATAATGAAATTTAACATAGTAGTTGAAATGGATGATAGAATCTAATTTAAAATATTGAATAAAAGAAAACTAATGACCCTTTGATTACATAGTTATATTGCTATTGTATTACAACATTCAGCATTAGAACATTCTGTATAACTGGCAAACTTTGTTGAAATTTACTAAAAGGCAGCCATATTGATTCTCTGGGGTCATTTTCCAAGCAGAGCCAGTGACTTTGGAAACTCCTGGTGCAGGGAGAATCACAGGGCTATCTAAACGCATTGATCTGATTTTCATGCAGGACACTTGACATGACACATAAAATGAGAAGTCGATGGCAGAAAAAAAATCAATGTGTTTAAATATTCTCTACTCCGAACTCACCTGTCGGTCCCTGTGTTTTCTGTCCTCCTATAATGACTCTTCGCTTTGCCAGAGTTTTACCGAGCAGGATCATACTTGACATTTTGATATGACTTACACAAAGCAAACTGACTCAGTATGAAATATACTTAATATGAAAGCAGAAAAATCACTCATGGTGCTATAAGCCCACTTGCTTGATGCTTAACCAATTAATTTAGAGGTTTGGGTACTGTATTATACACGTATCCTATGTTTTCTTAAATTCAAGCACCTCTGTTGGGAAACTCATCCGCACATCCATAACCCTTTCCAGAACAAAATATTCTTAGACTACTGCCCTTTCATCATTCATCCTATAATTAGAGTTTCTAGTTGAAGGTGTTTCAATGGGCGTAGTTTGGGGGGGCGAGGGGGGCAGTGCCCCCCCAAACGAGCTGCCACCCCATCCTCCAATCTCCGAGCCACCGGCAGCCTCTGCAGCACGCATGCTGCTTTAGACCTGCCCCCGGAAGCCTTTCTTTCTCCTTCAACTTCCTGTTCCTGTGCAGGTGGGAAGCTGTAGGAGAGAGAAGGGCCTCCTCCGGGGCAGGTCTAAAGCAGCGTGCGTGCTTCTTTCGCAGAGGCTGCCGGTGGCTTGGGGGATTGGAAGACGGGGGAGGGTGAAACCGGACGCCACTGGAAGACTCCGGGGGGTGGCGGCGGAGGGAGGGAGAGGCGGCGGGAGAGAGACATACCCCACCCTTTGCCCCCTCCAAATGAAACTGTCAAACTGTGCCTGTGTTTCTAAATTAGCTGAGAAATAAATATGTACGTTTATAATTAGGCTTTCTTTGAAGGTACAAAAGAATCATAGATCAATGTTTGTTTCAGATGCCTACCACAGCATTTAAATTATCCACGTAACTTCAGGGCTGCTTCCTGGCCAAGTGGAAATGCTGAATATACATTGTGGCTCTTTCACAAAGGTGCACTGAAAATGGCCTGCGGTTGTGTAGACGCGCGTTTTGGGTGTGCACAGAATCATTTTTCAGTGTAACTGTAAAAAATGCCTTTTTTTCAATTTTGCCGAACATAGACGTCCGGCAAAATGAAAATTGCCACGTGTCCATTTTGGGTCTGAGACCTTACCGTCAGCCATTGACCTAGAGGTAAGGTCTCATGCAACAACCAGGCGGTAATGATCTACGCGCATAAAATGCCGATTACTAACCTTATGGAGAGTTTAGTAGAGAATGGGGACTTTTCTGGGTTTCAGTTAAATCTTTTGAAGTCAGAGGCTTTGGCGAATTCGGAAGAGCTACAGAGGTCATGGAGTGGGGGGGGGGGGGGGATTTCCATTAAGGTGGGCGAAAGGGAAGTTTCGGTACTTAGGTATACAGCTGTCTATGGATACATCTGTATTGTGCAAGGATAATATTTCTAAGCTGCTTAGAGAGACGAAGGCGCAGCTGGCACACTGGTCTGCTTTGCCGTTGTCCTTTTTTGGTAGACTTCTTAAAATGATTGTTTTTCTGCGATGGCTGTATGTATTACAAGCTCTACCTTTTTGGCTATCTCGGAGGGATTTGGGGGAATTTCAGCGGTTGGCGGCAAAATTCTGTTGGGGGGGAAGTAAGCCAAAGATGAGATGGAAATTTGTGTTGGGCACCACTGGTTCAGGGGGATTGGGGTTCTCTGATCTTAGAAGATATAATCAAGCGTGTCTACTTCGTCATCTGCGGGACTGGTTATTGGGCTCCAGTCTATATACCGATGTGGAATTGGAAAGGGAGTATTTTGGCCCCTTGAAAGTGGAGTCATTACTTCATGCTACTAGAAGGAAATTGCCAGAGCAGTTTCGTAATAGTACTTTGCTTGGACCGTTATGGCAATTATGGAGAGCAGTGCTCCCGTTGTGGGGTCAGAATCCCTTAAGTAGTGTGTGGCTTCCTCTACAGGGGAATATCGACTTTTTACCGGGAAGGGAAAATAAGGTATTTCATCAATTGAAAGAAAAAGGGATGATTAGTTTGGAAAATCTAGTTTTGCCGGATGGCTCTCTTATGTCACAGTCAGCATTTGTGGGGATTTGTGTGCATGGTTCATCGGGGATGTTTGCTTACTCTCAGTTAGCTCACCACGTGAGGTCGTTGTCAAAAGATTCTTTGTTACCGCTGTTTGGAGCGCAACTATGAGAATTGTTGGAAGGGGATGCTGTGGGTCAAATTTCAATTTCGTGGTTTCACAGAGAACTCTGTAAGAAGGCTCTTGAGAGGGATCTACAGGTGGTTGCGGATAGGTGGAGTAAGGATGTGGGAAGGCCGGTCTCCTCGATGTTGTTACGAGCAGCTCTCCAGGGTGGTACTAAATTGGTGCGTAGTGCTGAGCTGCAGGAATGCAATTTTAGATCAATACATAGAGCGTATTTTTCGCAGAAGCAGGCCTTCTATGCGGGGATCACTGATAAGCAGGGTTGCCTTAAATTTAAAAGGGATGAGGCTACATTATTCCATGGAATGTGGCAGTGTCAACAGGTTATTAAGTATTGGTCTGCAATATCCCAATTTTTGCAGGAAGCGCTGGGGCGTAGGTTTACGCTTATGTATGAGAAAGCTTTGTTTAGCTCTCC
The DNA here is from genome assembly GCF_901765095.1 of Microcaecilia unicolor. NCBI lineage: Eukaryota > Metazoa > Chordata > Amphibia > Gymnophiona > Siphonopidae > Microcaecilia > Microcaecilia unicolor. Next base: position 754,123,821 of record NC_044031.1, on the reverse strand, counting down.
TGGGATGTGGCGGATGGGTACGAGAGGGGAAAAGGTGTTCTTGGGGAAGGCTTGTATTCTGGGGAGGAAGTGTATATTTTTGTATTGGACTCAGGATCACCTCCCCCCCCCCCCACCCCCTCCTTCTGGCATTGGAGGAATAAGTTACATGAATTAATGACTTGGGAAGCTAGGGGAGCGGGTTTGTCACCGGGAAGGCAGCGGAGGTTTCTGGAAGTGTGGGAGGCGTATCTGCACAAGATATCACCAAGGGCGTGCAGTCAAATATTGAATAGACTTCCCTGGAGTGGGTAGATGTTGAGGGGAGTAGTTGAGAATTGCACTGGGAGGCGGGGGGGGGGGGGGGGGGAAGGGAGGGGGAGGGTAGTCAGAATTTTAGAAGGAGTAGCCAATGACTGAGTAGTGGTATGTCTAAGGGAATCAGGGGACAGGTTATCTCCAGTGATAGTTCTGGGGGCTTTGATACTTTATGGAATGGGGAGGGGGCTTTGGGTAGGAAAGGGTTGAGGATGTAGGCAAGGTTGTATCATAAAAGAAGTATCTTTCTAGTAGGTTTCAGGGGGCTGTCAGAGTATAGGCCCTTGAAGACCACGGGGTTGCAAATTAATTAGGGAAGGGGGGTTGAGGGGGGATACAGGGGTGACAGGGTTAAAATACTTTCTGTTCTAGTTGGAGTGTTTGATATACTCTTCTGATAGTTCCAGTTTGTGAGGGTAAAGGGGGATCTGGGTTGGGGGGATAAGGTTCAAACAAAAAGTTGATGATGGGATTCACTTGGATGCTTTGTACTTAGGCTGTTTTGATAGTTGTATACGAGATATCTAAATTTTTGTATGTACTTTATTTACAAGTCATCAATAAAAAAATTGTTGAAATATAAAAATGCCGATTACTGCCCGATTACTGTCCGCGCGCCAGAAAAGAACAATATTTTTCAGTGCGCATAGCGGACGCGCATCAAAAATGAAATTACTGCAAGGGCCACGCGGAAGCTGGGCAGTAATTCGAAACTGACACGTGTTGAGCACATGTAGGCGCCTATGCAGCTTAGTAAGAGGGTCCCTAAGTCCCTAACTTCATCTGCATTATGATCCTGGTAGTGGTTGAATATTGCTGAATAGCTGTGGAGTTAAGCAGGACACCCACACTCTGCCCTGGCACTATCTCTCTCTATAATAATTGGTCAATCCGCGTCTCTGGCTGGCTGGGTTCGTCACCGTATGCTAATGAGCTTACGTCAGCTCGCCGCCAGCTCACCTCCCTTCCCTCTCAGTGTCCCGCTCTTGCGGAAAGACGAAATGACGTCAGAGGAGGGCGGGACACTGAGAGGGAAGGCTCTGAAAAATCATTTTGTGGACTAGTTTGAGCAAGTTTACTCATGAATGAGCTGCTTTGCATACCTTCTCGTGCGTAGAAAACTTGCACACAAACATATACTGCCACGAAATACACTTTTGCAAAGTAAATTCAGAAGTGAGTTTTCAGCAGAAGATAATGCAAAGCACTAACAGTGAGCTGCAGAGCTTAAACCTTTACTGGAAAAGGTCAATATTTAGCTGCCAGAGTCAGCGCTTTAAAAAAAAAAAATGTAATACAGATATTCAGTGTTGCTATACTCTGGAGGAAAGGAGAAACAGGGGTGATATGATACAGACGTTCAAATATTTGAAAGGTATTAATCCGCAAACGAACCTTTTCCGGAGATGGGAAGGCGGTAGAACGAGAGGACATGAAATGAGATTGAAGGGGGGCAGACTCAAGAAAAATGTCAGGAAGTGTTTTTTCACGGAGAGAGTAGTGGATGCTTGGAATGCCCTCCCGCGGGAGGTGGTGGAAATGAAAACGGTAACGGAATTCAAACATGCGTGGGATAAGCATTAAGGAATCCTTTGCCGAAGGAATGGATCCTCAGGAGCTTAGTCAAGATCGGGAGGCGGGGCTGGTGGTTGGGAGACGGGGATAGGGCTGGGCAGACTTATACGGTCTGTGCCAGAGCCGGTGGTGGGAAGCGGGACTGGTGGTTGGGAGGCGGGGATAGTGCTGGACAGCCTTGTACGGTCTGTGCCAGAGCCGGTGGTTGGGAGGCAGGGCTGGTGGTGGGGAGGTGAGGATAGTGCTGGGCAGACTTATACGGTCTGTGCCAGAGCCGGTGGTTGGGAGGAGGGGCTGGTGGTGGGGAGGTGAGGATAGTGCTGGGCAGACTTATACGGTCTGTGCCTGTGCCAGAGCCGGTGGTTGGGAGGTGGGGCTGGTGGTTGGGAGGCGGGGATAGTGCTGGGCAGACTTATACGGTCTGTGCCCTGAAGAGCACAGGTACAAATCAAAGTAGGGTATACACAAAAAGCAGCAAATATGAGTTATCTTGTTGGGCAGACTGGATGGACCATGCAGGTCTTTTTCTGCCGTCATCTACTATGTTACTATGCTATCTGGATAAACAGAGATAGCAAATAACTGGGGTAGAAGTGATATTCAAAGCATTACCCAGAAAGCTCTTCGGATAAGGTTAGGACAACAGTTTTTCTCTGCTAACGTTATCTGCAGTGAGTAAGCTGGATATCGCTGCTCTCTGCATAACCTTATCCTCTACCCACACTCTGCCACTGCACCTCCCTGGCACTGATTTTTTTAAAACTCTGGTTAGGAATTAAATAGATCGATGTACACTACAGTAAGTAGAGTTTTTTTCTGTTCTGTGCTGTGCTCAATGCCTTAAACCTTTGGTGGCTTGAGTGGTAATGCTGAGGTATTGTTTCTCCACTTTTTTGATGGTTCCCATTTCAGAGTTAATCCACGTGTTGAACATTTAGGGGTTTTTTTGGTGCAGATTTTCGTGTTCAAGTTGTTTTGCTCGTGTGAGCTTGAGTCATTATCCAGCGCATTTTCGAAAGAGAAGGGCGCCCATCTTTCGACACAAATCGGGAGGTGGGCGTCCTTCTCTCAAGGCCAGCCAAATCGGCATAATCGAAAGCCGACTTGGCCGTTCCTCAACTGCTTTCCGTCGTGGGGACCACCAAAGTTCACGGGGGCCTGTCGGCAGTGTACCAAAGGCGGGACGGGGGCGTGGTTAACAGATGGGCGTCCTCGGCTGATAATGGAAAAAAGAAGGGCATCCCTGACGAGCATTTGGCCGACTTTACTTGGTCCATTTTTTCTTGCGACCAAACCTCAACAAGGTGCCCAAAATGACCAGATGACCACCGGAGGGAATTGGAGATGACCTCCCCTTACTCCCCTAGTGGTCACTAACCCCCTCCCACCCTAAAAAAAACATTTTAAACTCTGCTAAGCTAACAGCCTTCACCACGTTCTCCGGCAACAAATTCCAGAGTTTAATTACGCGTTGGGTGAAGAAAAATTTTCTCCGATTTGTTTTAAATTTACTACACTGTAGTTTCATTGCATGCCCCCTAATCCTAGTATTTTTGGAGAGCGTGAACAGTCGCTTCACATCCACCTGTTCCACTCCACTCATTATTTTATATACGTCTATCATGTCTCCCCTCAGCCGTCTCTTCTCCAAGCTGAATAGCCCTAGCCTCCTTAGTCTTTCTTCATAGGGAAGTCGTCCCATCCCCGCTATCATTTTAGTCGCCCTTCGCTGCACCTTTTCCAATTCTACTATATCTTTCTTGAGATGCGGCGGCCAGAATTGAACACAATACTCAAGGTGCGGTCGCACCACGGAGCGATACAACGGCATTATAACATCCTCACACCTGTTTTCCATACCTTTCCTAACAGGGCATGCAAGTGAAGTTCCAGGCGGATCTGCTGTTTTGGGATCTTTTTGGCTCTTTGCTTCCACTGGGAAGTGCACATATATCCAGAAAACAAGGCCTGTTAGCTGGATCTCTGCTTTTGAAAAATCTGTCCCTCAGCTTCTTAATTTTGTGAACACAAAGCCCACTTTTGCATATCAGTGTCTTGATGTGCTTGTTGCCAGCGTCCCTCTCCCTACAATATTTAATGGCTGCTAGACCTGAGTTCCATTATTAAGGACATCCTTCGCTAGAGCAGGAAGCCTGCCATTTTCTTTCCTATGTATCCATGGGGTGAGGAAAGATGCCACGTAAGCGGAATGGGTCAGAAGTTAAAGAGGAAAATAAACGGTTGCAGAGAGATCACAGTGAACAGCAAGGCAACCCCTTTGTGTGGGAACGTTTTCCCAGGCTAGACCGCTGCATCAGGAACTTCAAAACTATTCAAGAATGTAAACAATTTGAAATAAAAATGATCAGATACTTAGAAAGAACCACAGAGGAACTTCAAAGGGACATTGATTTCTTTACTCAATATAAGATATAGTTCTCCTGAAGCAATAAATTCTACCGGTTGCCTGGCTCAACTTTCTCCCCCTCTGCAGACAACTCCATCCTTTCGCTTGAATGCTCTTTTTCAGGTTTGAAAACAAGCTCTGATACTGTTATCTGACCTACAATTTACTTCCACATTTCAATATCACCATGCTTAGCTCATCCATCCTCAAATCCCGTAGGTAAGCCTTCTGGGACAGGGAAATATCTTCCGTACCTGGATGTAATTCGCTTCCGGCTACCACTGAAAAGGTAAATAACAATAAATACAAATAAATTCCGCATTGATCTGTAGAAAGAAACAGAGAGCTCAAATGCTAGACGGAAGTAGATTAATTAGTATGATAAAAACGTATGATCAGGAAGTTGTCTACAGACCTTAATCGCTAGAAGCATCCTTTCAGATCTCCCTTCTTTTCCAATAACGGTGATCCTCATTACAAGAATACTTTACTTATATGAAAACATGTAAGAAATCTCAAAAGATGACATCACTAGAGGAATTTACTATAGGGCAAGTTACATTAAAGTTTATACGATTCTACATCTATATGTGGGAACACATATAAATATTTGAAGTGCCTGGAGCAACACTGATTCTACACAATGCTGATGTGAAGAATGCATTAAAACTGCTGTGGGTTTTTTTTTAATTCTTTATATTTTCCTTTGAGTAGAATAGTGGACTCAATTCTTCCCTGAGTAGACCAGTGGCTTCTAAATTCCTCCATGTTGAATCCCTGCTAGACAAAACACTGACCCAGGTAGGAGGTTGGAGGATTCTTAACTGTACTTATCCATTCCGTTAATTATCTAATGAGATATTTTCATAGGAGCATCCTTGACTCCCTTTTTTTAACTTCACTGAAGATTTTATATATATATATATATATATATATATATATATATATATATATATATATATAATCTTTAGCGAAGTTAAAAAAAAGGGATTCAAGGATGCTCCTGTGAATATATCTCATTATATATATACATATATTTTTTATTTTCAGATATTGTGGGATAAGTATTTTTACAAAGGTTTTTTCATGTTTTTTTTTTTAGGGATATGATGATTGCAGTGGAGGAGTAGCCTAGCTGTTAGTGCACTGGACTTTGATCCAGGGGAGTTGGGTTCAATTCCCACTTCAGCTCCTTGAGACTCTGGGCAAGTCACCTAACCCTCCATTGCCCCAGGCACACTGTAAACTGCTTTGAATGTAGTTGTAAAAGCCCCAGAAAGGTGGTATATCAAGCCCCCTTTCCCTTTACTTATTTGAGGCTCTACATTGCTAATGGAGGAGCAGCCTAGTGCAGTAAACCTTGATCCTGAGGTTCTGAGTTCAAGTCCCACTGTAGCTCCTTGTGCCTCTGCACAAGTTACTTAGTCCTCCATTTCCCCAGGTACAAATAAGGCCCAAATGCACTAAATGTTTTTCATCGTTAAATGAGCCCTCAAGGAAGAATTTTCTATCCTTTCCATGCACTAAAGCCTATTTCCCGACGACAGTAGCAGCTAACGAAAACTGAATGCAGATGAGCAATTCTTCTACAAATCCCATTGAAATGACATGCACTAACCTTTTCCGATTCGTTTAACGCAGGAGAACACCGTGAAATCTAACGAGAGTCTGTACCTCTCGTTAGGGCTGTCTGTCTGCTAGAAGTTTACAAAATCCATTAAAAAAAATAACTGGGGGGGGGCGAAAACGCGTCAGGGGCGTCCTTTATTGACGCCCCAGTTCGCCGCTGCTCCTCTCCCTCAGCACCAAAAAAGAAAAAAAAAAAGGAGCGGGAAGGGGCAAAGGCACTCATCATGAGCGTCCTGTATGGACGCCTTGCCCCCCCCCCCCCCCGCTGCTCCACGCTCCCCCCCCCCCCCCCGCACGAAAAATCTCCAATTTTAGCAGCCCCAGGCCGGTCCTCCTCCCTTCCTGTATTTTCCAACACTAGCTCCACCTCCTGCCATGCTCCGGTCCCGTGCCCCGCCCCCACCGCCCCTCCTTTGGTCGTGGCTGCTGCTCCTCCCATCCAACGACCCCCCCCCCCTTTGCCTTACCGGCCCGTGCAGCGCCTCTCACCTCTGCTGCACGGGCAAGAACAGCTGATCGGCGAGTCAGAGGGCCTTCTCAGACGTCCCTTCTTTCTTCCTGGGCCCGCCCTCCTCTGACGCAGGAGAGGCAGTATACCAAGTCCCATTCCTCTTCCCCCTTAAAAGGCTTTGAGATAATTTTCACTTTTCCATCAGGAGGTGTTGGCTGCCTATATAGTGCAATCTAAGTTGCGTGTGCAAATCCAGTCATATTCTTGATTTGCATGTGCAACTTAATTAGTTAATAAGCCAATCAGCACCAATAATTACCACTTAAGCAATTATTGAAACTAATTGGCTTTAATTAGAATTTACACACACAACCTTTTGCGAGAAGAAGAGGACCTCGGCTGGCGGGTGAGGCGGTCGGGTCGGCGGTGCCAGGGGGGTGTCGGCAATGGCAGGGGGGTCGGCGGCCCTGGGGGGGGCTAAAATGTTCCACCTCACCTTGGGCTCTGGACCCCCCTCCTGCCGAAGTCTGGCTACGCCCCTGCTAAAAACGCTAGCGCGCCCTTAGCTGGCTTAGTAAACAGGGTCCTAAGTGCATAAATTCTAAGTTGCATAGTTGAAAAGGGGGCGTGGCTATGAGTGTGGGATGGGTGGGTCATGGGCGTTTCTCGAATCTATGCACGCGGTTATAGTATTTAGTCATACTTTATAGAACACTTCTAGGTGGGGGGTTTTTCTGTCGCGGATTTTTCAGGCACCATATATCGAATCTAGGCCTATATGAACGCACTTTCTGCCTTATGTTTAAACATGGAAAATGTTCTTCTGCAATGTATTTTTTTGTGTTTTAACATACGTATTTGGATCTTTTGTAGTTCATATTGCTTTCTGTCCACAGATTCAAAATATTCCAACTTTTTTCTTTAATTAGTCTCAACTAATATACATGTGGGCATAAGTACGGGCTCTGCCTGATGATCTTGGAGGTATATTCTATTTAGAACATGGTAAGTAGTTCACAATGTTTTAGCATTTAATCTCTGGTAAATGCATTCACAGTGCCGGTGGGGGGTGGTGGCCAGACTTCTACGGTCTGTGCCCTGAAAATGGCAGATACAAATCAAAGTCAGGTATACACAAAAAGTAGCACATATGAGTTATCTTGTTAGGCAGACTGGATGGACCGTGCAGGTCTTTTTCTGCCATCATCTACTATTTGTTTTACATAAGTACATAAGCACTGCCACGCTGGGAAAAGACCAAAGGTCCATCAAGCCCAGCACTCTGTCTCCGACAGCGGGCAATCCAGGCCCCAAGAACCTGGCAAAAACCCAGAATTGAATAACGATCAATGGACTTTTCCTTCAGGAATCTGTCCAGACCCTCTTTAAACTCAGCAAGGCCAGCTGCCGTCACTACCTTCTCCGGCAATGAGTTCCAGAGTCTAACCACGCGCTGAGTAAAGAAAAACTTTCTCCAATTTGTTTTAAACCTACCACATTCTAATTTCATCTTGTGTCCCCTGGTTCTATTATTGTTAGAAAGCGTAAAGAAACGCTTCACATCTGTCCGCTCTACCCCACTCATTATTTTGTAAACCTCTATCATATCACCTCTCAGGCGCCTTTTCTCCAGGCTAAAGAGTCCTAGCTGTCTTAACCTCTTCTCATAAGGTAGTCGTCCCATCCCTTTTATCATTTTCGTCGCCCTTCTCAGCACCTTCTCCAATTCCTTTATATCTTTTTTTTTTTTTTTACATTAGGGGTCCTTTTTCTAAGGTGCGCTAACAATTAGTGTGTGCTAAATGCTAAGGTGCCCATTATATTCCTATGAGCATCTTATCATTCAGTACACCCTAATCATTAACATATGCTAAATCTGTTAACACACCTTAGTAAAAGGACCCATAATTTGGTGCCTTGAAATTGTTCTTTGAATTATACTTTTGAAACGTTTAAGGATAGGCCTTTATTTGAAAAAAATTAAAAACCCGGAAATTTAGGTTTTTTTTAATATGCCAAAAAGAGTGTGCATTTTCTGAAGAGAGAATAATATTAATAAACAAGATTTTTTTATACCATCCCAACCCATCCCAAACGACTTACCTGTTCCGCAAGACCTACCTTCTTGATTCCAAGTAATTACCTCAACCCTTTACTGCATCTTTATATACATTGTAATGAATTTTGGAATTTAAATTCCACGTCCTTATTGTATCCATTTACCTCTATCTACCTGGCCCTTTTAATTTTTGTATTTGTTTAATACCTGCCGTACTTGACATCCACCATGACGGTATTTTGTAAGCCACATTGAGCCTGCTAATATGTGGGAAAATGCGGGATACAAACGTTACAAATAATAATAATAATAACCTTTGGCACACAACATTAGAAAATGAAGAAAAAAAACAACAACAACCCCTCCTTGAAACAGAACAAAATTTCCTCTGAACGACAAGGGAAACTATAGCACAATAAATATACGGGGGTTCTCTTTTTATAAATGGAAGTCAGCACGAGAGGCGTTACAGGAGGAAAAGCCTCGAGAAGCTCCTAGACTTCTTAAACTGCCTTACAGGAGCATTTGCCGATGATGATGAAGTCCCGCTCCTTTAAGGCAGTTTAAGAAGTCTAGGAGCTTCTTGAGGCTTTTCCTCCTGTAACGCCTTTTGTGCTGACTTGCATTTATAAAAAGGGAACCCCATATATTTATTGTGCATGTTTGTTGGTTTGGGTATCTCTCCCTCGGATAGTATTATTAAGGGAAACTAGAGAACATTACAAATTTTGGGGGAGCACACGCCAGGAAACGTTTGGCCTTGTTTACTAAGGTGCATTAAAAATTAGCACGTGCTAACACTAGAGATACACATAGGTAAGGGCTCAGGCCATAAACAGACACCAGTTTTAATTTCACCACAAAGGCCATTTCCAGGCTCATTTAAAAAAAGCCCTTCTCCCCAGCCACGGTAAAAAAATGTCCCAGTGCACACCCAAAATACATGCCCACACTACCACAGGCTACTTTTTACTACTACTACTACTTATCATTTCTATAGCGCTACTAGACGTACGCAGTGCTGTACACTTGAACATGAAGAAACAGTCCCTGCTCCACAGAGCTTACAATCTAATTAGGACAGACAAACAGGACAAACAAGAGATAAGGGAATATTAACATGAGGATGATAAAATAAGGGTTCTGAACAAGTGAATAAGGGTTAGGAGTTAAAAGCAGCATCAAAAAGGTGGGCTTTTAGCTTAGTAAAAGGACCCCTGAACCCTTACTGCCACCCATTCACTTAGTGGTAAGGGGCTCACGTGCTACCCACGTGGTAACCATGCAGCGTGTACCAACTACTGATTATCACCGGGAATGCCCCCCCCCCACGATAGAAAGTAGAAAATTGTTTTCTACCGGGGGCCCCTAACCCTCTAAAGGAATAAACTGAACTGATTATCATACCATTTCTTTTCCTTTTTTTTTTTTTAAATAAGAAATATAACTGCAGTTATTAATACAAATGTAATAAATAATAATAACAATAATAAGCAAATGTTTTGTCAGCTACTGTCAAACCTAACATATAGCTTAAAGATCTTTTTATCTTCTTAGTTTGTGTATAAATGTCCGATCTGACGAAGAAGGGCAACCTTCGAAAGCTAATCAAGAAATGTATTAAGTTATGTCCAATAAAAAAGGTATCATCTTATTTTCTTTTCCATGTTTTATTTTGTTTGATTTCTATAGATTCTACATGGAATGTTGCTATTCCACTAGCAACATTCCATGTAGAAGTCGGCCCTCGCGGATCATCAATGTGGCCGCGCAGGCTTCTGCTTCTGTGAGTCTGACGTCCTGCACGTACGTGCAGGACGTCAGACTCACAGAAGCAGAAGCCTGCGCAGCCTACATGGAATGTTGCTAGTGGAATAGCAACATTCCATGTAGAATCTCCAATAGTAGCAACATTCCATGTAGAATCTCCAATGGTATCTATTTTACTGTCATAGTAATGCTTGAATGTTTTCACTTATATACACTGTCAGCTAGCACATTTGCTTATTTCCGATCTGAGGAAGAAGGGCAACCTTCGAAAGCTAATCAAGAAATGTATTAAGTTATGTCCAATAAAAAAGGTATCATCTTATTTTCTTTTCCATGTTTTATTTTGTATAAAGGCTAAAACTCTGGAATTCAGGCTTTGACCAACAGGAGAATTTAGCAGATATTTAAAAAAAAATAGCTTTATACATTTTTACAAGAGAAACAGTGATGCAAAGAAAATGATCCGGACATGAAAGAATACGTTTAATATATGTGTGCATTAATCAAAGCTTGTTGAAAATGAACAGATATGTTTGGTTTCATTGCGTTTGGAACCTGTAGCTTTAGGGGATGAACATTTTACATAAACTTTATGATTGGTGAAAATTAAAATAAAATGTAGGAAGTACAGCATTTCTTTCAGTAGAAGTTGCAGAGCAAGACATAATTTTGTTTTGATATAATGTCTTCATTAAAAGTGTCTTCCTTAAGCAGGAAAAACTTGGACACAGAAGGGTCCTTTTCCTAAGGTGCGCTGGAACATGGACTGTGCTAGTGTAGGCGTGCGTTTTGGGCATGCGCAGATCCATTATTCAGCGCACCTGCAAAAGAAAGGCCTTTTTTAATATTTTTGCCAAAAATGGACGTGCGGCAAAATAAAATTTGGGGCGCGTCTATTTTGGGTCTGAGTCCTTACCACCACCCGTTGACTTAGAGGTAAGGTCTCATGTGGTAACCGTGCAGCAATTGTCTAGGCGTGTAGAATGATGATTACTGCCCGGTTTCTGCCGTGCGCAGGAATATAAAAATTCTTTTTCTGGCGTGCGTAGCGGATGCACGTAAAAAACAAAAATTACTACCCAGGCCACGTAGTAACTCCAAATTGACGCGGCTTAGTAAAAAAAAAAAAACACCTCTTAACGGGGCTTAATATACCACCTTTCTCTTGTTCTTACAACAGCATTCAAACCCAGCAGGTATTTATTTTGTACCTGGGGTAACGGAGGGTTAAGTGACTTGCCTAAAATCACAAGGAAGGTCAGGGAGACTTGAACCCAGTTCCTTAGAATCAAAGTCCACTGCACTAACCACTAGGCTACTCCTCCACTCTGACAGCCACTAAGCCCTAGGAGACAGTTCACGATTACATGATGTTAGCAATAATATAAACATATAGCACCCTTCAATATTATCATGGGAGCAGTGTTAGCGCATGAACCAGCCCGTTTAAAGTTGCTCTCTTTGTAGTGGGCTGGCATAGAGAGCTGTACCAATACAGGAGAGTGCTCAAAATACTGCCTCTCCCTTCATGGAGAATGTTAAAGCTTGAATCAGAGGGACCTTCATTAGGTGATCACCTTCCTGCTACTTCAAACCAACACTGAAAACTCAAACAGCGGAAAACAGAGGGCTTTGTCTTCCCTTTCTGAAGGATAGATGCATTTGATCTTGAAAAGCCAGGGTCCTGCAGATTTCCTGCTGTAAGACAGATGGCAGTGCAAGCAAGCTAGAGCAGCTCCTTCCCCTCACTCCCTCTGGGTCTAAGTCCTATTATCCACTTGTAAATTAACCTGTCAATTTATCAATCAACACCATCTTGATTGTCTCCTGTTACACTGGCCAGCATGGCAGTGAATTTGCCTCGTAAATAACTGGGAGCACCCTGTTTGTTAGTATTGTGAATGAGTTTATTATCACTTTGATGACTGCTATGAATCACAAATGCTGCTGGGAGGCTGATAAGGAAAAAAAAAAAGTGCATGCACGCATTAACAGGGTTGAAACTATTTTAGAGATAAAAGATGCAGTGACTGTAATAGCAAATCATTTAAACGGAGGAAAAATGACTAAAAAATGGTGTCCTGGTGTGGGACAATGCCATGCTTAGAGCAGAAATACACGCGTTTTCTTTGTCATGGCTAATTCTCAGAAGTATCATTTAACTACTATTCTGTGTGTAATTGTGACGTCTTTACAGCCCCCTTTAACCAATGTTCTAAAGCTTCTCTGTTGCAAAGTTTAAGACAGCAAAGCTAGTTTCTAAGGGTGAAATGGAAATGGCCACAGATTAATTAAAAAAGTGGACTGAATTCAAACATAAAAGGTACAGTGTAGTTAAATTATAGCCATGCAAAGATCAAAAACTCTAAAACAATCCCCAATTCCTGTTTCAATTTCATTATGACCAAATATTCATTCTACAGCTAACTGCAGTACGATGGCTGCAAGACAAACAGCGGAAGTGACACAAAACGCAAATTACTTCTACTATGGGTGCCAACAGATTCTTTATTATGGGTAAAAATCAACGCGGCACGGGCCATGTTTCAGCCAACAGACCTGCATCAGGAGTGTGATCCACTAGACAAACATAATTTTAAAAAAGTGATGAAATCACACACCAATAAATAATGTAACCAACTACGTTAGCTCTTGAAGCATCGTCTCAAAAAATGTCTCAGTATACAACCTGTATAATACACGCTTCAAACTCACAAGATATCAACAATGGAGTACGGATGGGCTACCATTTGCAACAACCCTACGCCTGGAATAAACTTCCTGAGCCCCTACGTCTTGCCCCATCCTTGGCCACCTTTAAATCTAGACTGAAAGCCCACCTCTTTAACATTGCTTTTGACTGGTAACCACTTGTAACCACTTGCCTCCACCTACCCTCCTCTCTTCCTTCCTGTACACATTAATTGATTTGATTTGATTTGCTTACTTTATTTTTGTCTATTAGATTGTAAGCTCTTTGAGCAGGGACTGTCTTTCTTCTATGTTTGTGCAGCGCTGCGTACGCCTTGTAGCGCTATAGAAATGCTAAATAGTAGTAGTAGTAGTAGTAGTATTTTACTTATTTAGATTTTGCTCACACCTTCCTCAGCAGCAGCTCAAAGTGAGTCACATCCAGGTACACTGGAATAAAAACTACGCTCGACCACCTACATTTTCAGAAAGCACTAAAGACAGACCTGTTCAGAAGAGCATACCCCACTGACCCAACATAAAAATGCCTGTTCACCTGCGACACAATGCAACCAAAGACCGTAATGAACATTACCTGACTCTTCTTCCCCCCTTTTCCTCTCTAAGCTCCCTCAACTGTACCTACCTTAAATGTACCTCATTCTACTACATACCATGTATTTGTTCAGACCGTAATCAGTAATGCCGTTGACAGTTATATGTAAGCCACATTGAGCCTGCAAAAGGTGGGAAAATGTGGGATACAAATGTAATGTTTCTCTGTCCCAGGAGGGCTCACAACCTAAGTTTGCACCTTGGAGGGTTAAGTGACTTGCCCAAGACCACGGGGAGCAGCAGTGGGGTTTGACCCAGCCACATCTGGATTGCAAGACTAGAGCTCTAACCACTAGGCCACTCCTCCACTATAGCAATATCCCTGTAGAATCTCAGATAATATCAACATTCCATATAGAATCTCAGATAGTAGCAACATAATCTCAAATAATTTATTTAGATTTTGCTCACCCCTTTTTCAGTAGTAGCTCAATGTGAGTTACAATCAGGTATACTGTATATTTCTCTGTCACAGGAGGGCTCACAATCTAAGGCAATGGAAGGTTAAGTGACTTGCCCAAGGTCACAAGGAGCAGCAGTGGGATTTGAAGTGGCCACCTCTGGATTTCCAGACTGGTGCTCTGACCACTAGGCCACTCCTCCACATGCATGTGCCCCTTTCATTAAATTAATCACCTTATTCTTAAACTTCTCTCACTCTTTTACCTATCTATGGGCCCTGTTTAGTAAGCTACGCTAGCATTTTTAGCACGCGATAATGCTAGTGACACCCATAGGAATACATGGGTGTCTCTAGCGTTAGTGCGCACTAAGGGCCCTGTTTATAAAGCCACGTTATAGGCGCCTTAACGTCTTTAACGTGCGTTAACCATGTACATGCATTAACTGTATACGCGCCTACAATATCCCTATAGGTGCGTACACAGCGCACGTGCTAATTGTAGGTGCATTAAAAACGCTAATGCACTTTAGTAAACAGGGCCCTAAATTTTAGCACGTGCTAGAAACGCTAGTGCGTCTTAGTAAACAAGGCCCTATACGTTAACCATCTCTCTGACCTCATGTGCAACTTTCTTTAAATTAATCACCTTATTTTCTAACTCTTCTTACTCTCTTACCGATCTATATGTTCCATCTTCACTTATACCCTACACTGTCAATTAAAATGCTCTATTACGTATTGTGTTGACATTGTAAGTAGTGTACTATGCCATACTTTGTATCGATATTTAAATATTTTTGCTGCTGTAATTGTCTGTTGCTCATGTTTGTTTTATTCTTACCATACACCGCCTTGAGTGAATTCCTTCAAAAAGGAGGTAAATAAATCCTAATAAATAAATAAAATAAATAAAATTTTACCCAAATGGTAGTGACAGTAGAGTATAATTAGTGCTGTGGCTCACCACAATGAAAGTTTTCTTTTCTTTTTTTTGCAGTATGATCAGGGAGTAATTTGATTATTTCAAAATCGCAGGTTTTGATTTCTTTTCGCAGCTTACTTTCCTTTATTGTTTGTTTTTTTGACCATTGTGTAAAGGTTACTGGCAATAAGTAAACAGCAATGCTTTGTCTAGAATTATTGATGTTTATTAAATATTTAAATAGCAGACCTGGAAAATAAAATGTCTTCCTTTCCATGATGAGGGCCAGCATGGGGATTCCATAAGTCGGGGCTGCCTAACATATTACCAAGTTGTGCCAAGGCTAGAAAGGTCAGAGTTTATCCATACCCAAAGCCTGTGGAGCCTTCAGATCCGTGAAATATTCATCAATATTTACTGTGGGCCCCTTTTACAAAGCAGCGGCTTATCGCTTGCTAAAAAGGAAGTACCGTCGGGCTACCACAGCAGCCAAGTCGTAGTTCCCACCCCTAGCGCACCATCATATCTGGCGCTACCATAATATATTTATTTTTGTAGCACCGGTGTGTACTCACGGTAATCGGGAAGTGTTGCGTGCTGCCCGGTTACCGCCGGGTTGGCACGGGAGACCTTACTGCCACCTCATTGGGTGGCAGTAAGGGCTGCCCCCCCCCCCCCGAAATGGCCGGTCAGCAAGTGCTTCACTTGCCGCATGGCCATTTCCTCAAGGAAAGAAAGACCTACCTTTTACCTGCTGCGGTAAAAGGGGGCCTCGGCGGTCATGAATAACACACGCCGACACCTTTTGCAGCAGCTTGGTCAAAGCGGCCCTGTATTTGTTAATAGTTTTATTTCTGTAAACCTAAAAATAGATGATTCCGTGTGCCAGAAGGATTCAGCCTAGCAAACCAGCAGGCGCGTGAAAACTCATGCAGCAGCAAACGCGGATTTCACAGAAACAGTGGAAGGTGTAGAATATTGTTTGTTATATCCACTCGATTCGGTCCTTCTGTGCAACAACCAACACTTCTGCGTACTTAGCTCTGTCCCTTCTCTGTGTTTTTTTTTTGCCAAGGCAACTGTGCGTTCCCCAATCACGGCCCTCTTCATTTCTGACACAATGTCAGTGGGAGAATAACAAAAATAAAATAATCATATTTAGAAAAAAAAACTTTGGCTATACTTCTTTGGTAGTGTGTCACATTCATCTTAGCGATCGCCCAGGTCAGATGAAAGAGATCATTGGCCTAAATTTGTTCTGTGCAAAGGTTTGGGTTTATTCGGTTGAAGGAAGCATTTGTAGCCATCGCGGCAGGTTTTAGAGCCATAACACACCATCTAAATTGCATTCGCTGAGCTCAATTCACTGAGGGTTTCTCCCCATTCTATTGCTCACAGACAAAATCCCTTGATGAGTCGACCCATTGAGCAGAGGAACAAAACCACACATGCATTGCGCATCGAAGCGCCGGGTTGTCATACAGTAATAGCTCAATCACAATTAAGGTACAAGGCAGAACGGATGCTGAACATTACTCTGTTCAATGTATCATCTGTGCAAATGTGATAAAAAAAAAATGAAATTATTTGTCAGAATGCAATTTAGAGAACCTGATAGGTTGTCCAGTTCTGCTCAATTTATAATTAAGATAGTGCTTAAATTTGAAATGAATTCTATATGCATGTTCAATAGGCGATAGCAGAGTAATAAATACCAAATCACATCTCATTTTATCATAGACCGTGTAATAAGTGATAAGGCAAAAAAAAAAAAAAAAAGAAACTAGGATGAAAATCCTTCTCGCCAAAATGAGATGAAGCGACCTCAATTGGCCTAATTCATTTGTCTTTTTCTAGTTTTTTTTTTCTCGAGTCTCTTCGCTTCTCTTCACATTATTAGAGTACACATGAGTGCATTATGAGAAAATAAAGCCAAGCAAGGGAACCCGGGTCCAGGGGGGGTGGGGGGGGGGGGGGTTGGAAGGAGGGAAGTAGGAGATAGGTCCCTTCTAGCAGCTGAAAGCTATTCTTTTTCCATTTGTTCCCAGTTGCGAAAATAGTTTTATTGAGAGGGAGGGATGACGACCTTTCTCTTTCAACAAGCCTGGTGGTTGGTCTTTTGATGGAAAAAGTAGGGGCTACAACATCTGGTAATTTGTGTTACTGAGCTTAGCTGAGGTCTTAACGATGTAAGCAGATTATTCTCCACGAAGAACAAAAAATAAATTCAGAGAGGCTCAATGGACTATTTACTGTTATTAGGCAGTGCATTCTGGTGCTCGAACACACTTTACAGATTCATTTTCTTTTCAAAGATATGCCGGGAGTGCACTTCTTTTAATAAGGAGTTTTGCCTCCTTCCAATTCACGAGGCTTTTTCGGTGGTCCGTGAGTCTTCTGCCAGGCATGCTGGGCCTCTTTTTTCTATCACAGCAGACATGATTATTTTTCTGATTAAATTTTCTCCTTCAGAACATTAGGAAGGCCCCCCTGAGCCAGTGATAGGTCAGGAGGGCTGAACAACACTGAGAACGGTATTCAGGCTTATATAAAAAAAGGGAATATTGATGGGTGGAGGACGGAGAAGAAGAAGATGACAAATGGTACTGGATAACCTGTTCAGGAATTTCAGACTAAAAGGAAAAAAAAAAAAACGTCTAGGGAAACAGATTCAAAGCTATTCTCCTGTAAATTTGAATAAACCTGGAATAAACTTCCTGAGCCCCTACGTCTTGCCCCTTCCTTGGCCACCTTTAAATCTAGACTGAAAACCCACCTCTTTAACATTGCTTTTGACTCGTAACCACTTGTAACCACTCGCCTCCACCTACCCTCCTCTCTTCCTTCCCGTTCATATTAATTGATTTGATTTGCTTACTTAATTTTTTTTTTTTTTTTGTCTATTAGATTGTAAGCTCTTTGAGCAGGGACTGTCTTTCTTCTATGTTTGTGCAGCGCTGCGTACGCCTTGTAGCGCTATAGAAATGCTAAATAGTAGTAGTAGTAGTAGTAGTGGAGAGATTTCTTAGTCTTAGATTTATACAGATCCTGGAGAATACCGCAGAGGAAAAAAGACAGGATAAGGCCTTTGTAGTGTCACGAAACTTGCGTACCTGTTCTTCCACGCAATTTACTGCAAAATATTCTGAGGAAAAATCATTATTTTACTTACAGGGCTGTGCTAATCTAACATTGTATTATCAGTGAGTTCCTTTTAGTAAGTTTGTCCTGGACTTCATGCTTTCCTGTTTGGTGGTGCTGTCGTGCGTGCTTTGGCTGGTTTCCCCACCGTTTTGTAACACTGGGTCCGTTTTATGAAATGATAATTGAGGGGCCCTTTTGTAGATTGGCAGTAAGCCCAACGCGGGCTTGCCGCTCGCTCTTTCAGGACTACTGTCAGCCCAATGCGGCCGCCGGCAGTGGTCCCGCCCTGAGCATACGCCATTTCCGGGGGAAAAAGAAAACCCCCAGAAATGGCTTGTGTGGCGGCAACCCAACGGTAATCGGGCATCGTCGCACGCTGGGTTAGCGCGGGAGCCCTTATCGCCATCTCAGTGGGTGACGGCTCATGTCTCCCCATTGCATGGCCATGTGTGCTTTACCTGCTGCGGTGAAAAGGTCCCTGGCGCACGGGACAAACAGCCACCAGTGCAGGGCCCTTTTCCCCACAGCTTGGTAAAAGGCCCCCCCCTCCCCCCGATTGTTTTATTTTATTTCCTGCATTTGTATCCCACATTTTCCAACCTCATTGCAGGCTCAATGTGGCTTACATTATGCCGCAATGGCGATCGCCATTA
The DNA here is from genome assembly GCF_901765095.1 of Microcaecilia unicolor. Classification (NCBI taxonomy): domain Eukaryota; kingdom Metazoa; phylum Chordata; class Amphibia; order Gymnophiona; family Siphonopidae; genus Microcaecilia; species Microcaecilia unicolor. Next base: position 754,105,205 of record NC_044031.1, on the reverse strand, counting down.
TCGGAATGAGAAACACAGAATATTATTGTGTTTAAAGGTGGGAAGCTTGCCAGGTGCCCTTGGTCTGAATTGGCCGCTGTCATGGACAGGATGCTGGGCTCGATGGACCCTTGGTCTTTTCCCAGTGTGGCATTACTTATGTACTTAAAATGTGGTAGAAATTAGAAATGAGTAGATATACATTCATTTCAGATATTTGAGAACAAGGATAAAGTATAACATTCAATGATATCAATGAGATTAAAGTAAACAAATAAAAATAATTCAATGTTAGCTTGCTCTGGTAAAGTTGTGATGATAGTTTCATTGAGATGGGTCCAAATGATAAGTCTCTCTGAACAGGTTAGTCTTTAATAGTTTCCGGAAGGCTACCAAATCGTGCGTTGCTTTTATGGAACTTGGTAATGCATTCCAAAGTTGCGTGCAGATATAGGAGAAGCTAGATGCATGAATTGATTTATATTTGAGGCCTTTGCAGTTGGGGTAATGGAGATTCAAGAATGTGCGTGATGATTTTCTCATGAAATATTTGATCAGCTTATATTTTGATATGCATCTTCCGCATAACTTAACCCATTTTTCACATTCCGCGAGAACAGCTTCAGTGCGGGAATGCATTGACTTCGGAAAGCAGAAAGCTCACCCCGATGCAACTGTATTCGGTTGGTTAAAATCTATTTTTCATACAAACCCCAACTTTTACTCTGCTGGCTGTGTTTCTACACTCCCCAAAATACATTTTCTCACTGCCTGAGTATCCTTTAGTGAGAAAGATGGTGCTTTTAAGAGCTTTACCCTCTACGCCACCGCTCCCAAATTATTCAACCACCATGTCCAAAGGAGTGGAGGAGTGAGTTAGAGGTATGTGCTGAAACGGAGGACGTTTACAGCAGAACCCGAATCGGCGGAACCACTCCTAAACACCTAAGAGAAATCACCTTGGAGTTTTTGGCTCCCGTGGAGGTTACATTGAATACCATCTGGAAGGCGCTTCGGGACCTAACGGTGGCAGTAAATAATTTTGTTTCAGATATAATTTTATTAGAGTTACATGGACAATTTAACCGAACCCTTTGAGAGTGAAAAATTGATATAACAAATGATTCTACATGAGCAAGAAGTGGTTATGATTTTGAAAATGATAATAGACCAGAAACTTTGAATAATAAAATGAATATTATTATAGATGATTAATATCGAGATTATTGTTTTCCCAGAGTTCCGGGTATGACTCCTAAAGTTTTCCTCAGAAATATTTCCCCAATTATTACTTTAAAAGGAGTGAAGCCTGTGAAAACTGGGATTACTTTAATCAGTGGGATTTGAATTAAGGACCAATGTATATGTATTGTTAAATAACTTCTGGTTTTTAAAAGAGAAAGAATGTAATCAGATGTATTATTTCTAACTAATATTGGACAATAAGTATGTTTTCAATGAAATGATTTGACTATACACCGTATTGGCCTTGAAGAAGCCAACCAGATGATCAATGTGGAATAATGAATTAAACGAGTAATATCTGGGGATAATCAGGTTAATACCACGGGTTTTTTTTCTCTGTTTACTATTTAATTGATCTCTTTGTCTTGTTTCACTCTCCCTATTTAGTGGTCTAAGGAAGAGAATAGAATTACCTGACTGAAATAATTCCTATATATTACATTCTCTGTATTTCCAGCAAGTTTTTTTATCGCTTGTAAAAATTTAAACGGATATAAATAAAAAATTTAATTAAAAAAAAGAGCTTTACCCCTTGATTCAGTGACAAACCTGAAAAGTACTGCGGTAATTTTCCGTTCTGCCAACTGGTTACCTAAGTGTCCTCCCATTTTCCACCATGGTAATTGCATACGAAAACTTCTTATGTGCCTTTTGGTTACCTAATAGGGTTATACATGTATTAGCACGCATTCCCCAAAATTGTTTCAATGTGTTAGTGATCCTTAAAATACTCCATGTGCGCAAAAACGTTTTTAACATGGGTTAGTCTACAGATCAATGCACGTTGATTCAATTAGCATGTGTTAAAATGTTCTGTGTTTAAAAAATATATATATATTAGAATGTGTGAAATGAACTGAAAAATGTTTGAAAATCAGGCAAAAAGAACAATGAAACCAAACACGAGCCAAATATTTTTGCCCTGGGCATATCATTATCACCTAAAGTTTCTTTACTTAGATCTCTGCCTAAGCAATCCTCAGACAGATGCCTATTTCTATCGTCCCATTAGCGTTCTGCTCCATGTTTCCAAGCTTCCAGATTTATTAATATTTGATGTAATGCCTAACCAAAGGAGCTTAACAGTGTACAATAAAATAAACCAAACTACTATACTCGTAAGCGCATTTAAATTAGAAAAACAAATAGTTATCAGATCATCAGAAAGGGTGCTGCCCATGTTGCTGTGTTGCTGGCCCACTGAAAGAAAATAGTACACAGTGGAAAAAGCCTTTTAAGGCATATTTGTTTACTGAGCTACCTCAAACCTCTGGAAGGACATCTTCGATTGCAGACAGGTCGGCAAGTCATTCCGAAGAGCTGGGGCTGTAGCAGAGAAAATCAGCCTCACAGTAGTGGCCAGACGAACAATCCAAAGAGAGGGAAGCAGCAAAAGATTCTGCTGATTGGATCTAAGTGCTGTCTTGGTACATACCGTTTATATACTGAGAGAAAAATGCTGGTTCGCCAGTATAATAAATCTTAGGAACCAAGGTAAGGAGCTTAAGAACTATACAATAAGACACAGGTAGCCAATGTTCCAGTTTCAGGAGGGGAGTCGTATCATCAAATCGTCCCACTCCTAGAACCAGTTTCACAGCTGTGTTCTGGATCAGGGGCGTAAATTTGGCCCTGGACCCCCCTACCGATGCCCCCTCACCCCCCCCCCTGCCAACCCGCCGTCGCCGTCTGTACCTTTGCTGGTGGGGGACCCCAACCCCCACCAGCCGAAGTCTTCTTCCTGCGTTTGGTTTCTTCTGAGTCTGACGTCCTGCTGCACGTACAACGTGCAGGACGTCAGACTCACAGAAACAGAACGAAGCTTTGCGCCGGAAGAAGAGGACCTCGCTGGCTGATCTGCAAGGCTTCGTTCTGTTTCTGTGAGTCTGATGTCCTGCACGTTGTACGTGCAGCAGGACGTCAGACTCAGAAGAAACCAAACGCAGGAAGAAGACTTCGGCTGGCGGGGGGTTGGGTTCCCTGCCAGCAAAGGTTCAGATGGTGACAGATGGCGGGCAGGCAGGTCGAGGGGGGGGGGGGGGGTCAAACTTGTTGGAGGTGGTGCTGGCGGTGGCAGGGGGTGTCAGGAATAGTGGGGGGGGGGGTGTCGGCGATGGCGGCAGGGGGGTTGGTGAAGTCCAGATACGCCCCTGTTAAATCTGGATTATTTGCAAATACTGAGTCTCATGTTGACCAAGGCCATGAAACATTTGTGGCTATAGAGGTAATTCTATAAAAAAAGGTACTAACATTTGGGGATCCTTTTAAGCCGCTTAAGCATCTTCACGAGCCCAACACGTCAAAATGAAGTTACCGCCTGACAAGCGCGTGGCTCTTGCGGTAATTTCATTTTCGGTGTGCGTCCGATATGTGCGGCTGAAAAATAATTTGTATTTTCGGACATGCATATCGGACGCGCGCCAAGTGTCATTCAACGCGGATAGGTCATGAGATTTTACCGCTAGGTGAATGGCTGACGGTAAGGTCGCAGACTCAAAATGGATGCGCGGCAAGTTTGATTTTGCTGCACATCCATTTTTGGCAAAAATAAAAACAAGGTTTTGTTTTTTTTTACAGGCGCTCTGAAAAAAATGGATCGGCACGCTTCCCAAAACCCACGCCTACACTACCGCAAGCCATTTTTCAGCACACATTAATAAAAGGGCCCCTTCCTTTTCCCCCCGGATTCTTTATAGTGTGACTTAAGTCCTGCTTGCAAATCTGGTCATGTTCTGGATTTGCATGTGGAACTTAATTAGTTAGCAAGCAAATCAGCACTGCTAATTTCCACTTAAGCAATTATTGATATTAATTGGCATTAATTAGAATTTCTGCACACAACTTGTCTAAGCGTATTCTGCCACGTGATGCGTGTAAATTATAAGCCGCATAGTTGAAAAGGGGGTGTGGCCACGGGTGTGGAATGGGCGGGTCATGGGCGTTTCTCAAATCTGTGCGTATTATTAAAGAATAAACCCAGTCCACGCCTAATTTAGGTGTCGGGATTTATTTGGCGGAATTGCTCGCAACTAAATTTAGTTGGACAGATGGGCACTCAGCATATCCTGTAATCCATGTAAGGGGTCGTTTTAAAAAGCTGTGGTAGGAATTAGTCTTCATGTACACTTACACGGGGCCTTCCCGCATGCTTAAAGCCATTTTTACCGCTGCTGGAAAATGGATCCATTTTCTGAATTAATGGAGAAGGGTAGTTAGTGGGGTTCCTCAGGGGTCTGTGCTAGGACTGCTGCTTTTTAATATTTTATAAATGATTTATAAACATACCTCAACCTCCACTTCCCTAATTGCAAGGGCGTGAAATACAAAACGCTACACGCGTCAACCTTCTCTCACATGAGCACGCAGCTTTGGAATACACTGCCGCGCAACTTAAGAACGATCTATGAACAAGCTTCCTTCCGCAAACAACTGAAGACCCATCTGTTTGAAACAATTTACGGAAAGAGCCAAAACACATAGAGTCCACACTCACTGTTCATCAATGCTTCATACAGCCACTTCTGACCCTCATCCCCCGTAATTCCACATCACTCATACACTTACTCACAGAAATATGTACACTCTAGAGGCATATTTTCAAAGCACTTTGGGAGGCTAAGTTCCATAGGTTTCTATGGAACTTTGGGAGGCTAAGTGCTTTGAAAATAAGCCTCCATATGTCTTTGTGTCTTAATACTGCCCTTTAAGCTTCCCACTGTCTCCCTCCAGTGTTTCTATGTTGATGTCCCATTGTTAAATTCCTAATGATACTTCAATGGTCTCGCATAACTTTTACAATGTAACCCAAAACCAAGTTGTAACAAATGTATTTCCATTATTCATATCTTATTGTAAGCCACACTGAACCCGCAAAGAGGTGGGAAAATGTGGGATACAAATGCAATAAATAAATAAAATAAATAAATTTAGAGATGGGAGTAACTAGCGAGGTAATTAAATTTGCTGATGACACAAAGTTATTCAAAGTTGTTAACTCGCGACAGGATTGTGAAAAATTACAGAAGGACCTTACGAGACTGGGAGACTGGCAGATGACGTTTAATGTGAACAAGTGCAAGGTGATGAATGTGGGAAAAAAGAACCCGAATTATAGCTACGTCATGTAAGGTTCCACGTTAGGAGTTACGGACCAAGAAAGGGATCTGGGTGTCGTCGTCGATAATACACTGAAACCTTCTGCTCAGTGTGCTAAGGTACTTATGTACGTGCTAAGGTTAGCAATCAAAAGGCCAATAATTTTCAAAACTAAATACAGCAGATGCGAATCAGTGTAACACACCACACAAAAACACTGCTGTTATTATCATTCACTCAGGGCTCCATTTACCAAGACGCGCTGAAAAATGGCTTGCGGTAGTGTAGGCACGGGTTTTGGGCACACGCCGATCCATTTTTTCAGCGCGCCTGTACAAAAAGGCCTCTTTTTTTACCGAAAATGGATGTGCGGCAAAATCAAAATTGCCACGTGTCCAGTTTGGGTCTGAGTCCTTACCACCAGCCATAGACCTAGCAGTAAGGAATCTGGGTGGTAATGACCTACGCACGTGAAATGCCACTTGGCATGCGTCCATTACGTGCGCCAGAAAATAAAAAATATTTTTCAGACGTGCGTAGCGGATGCATGCCAAAATTGAAATTACCGCAAGGGCCACACAGTAACCGGGTGGTAACTCCAATTTGGCGCACGTGGAGGGGCATAATTGAACGAAAAAGTCTATCTCCATGGGCGTTTATCTCCGAGAACGGGTCCGTGAAGGGGCGGACCGAACCGTATTTTCGAAAAAAAATAGACGTCCATGTTTTATTCGACAATTTGTGAGCTGGGCGTTTTTGTTTTTCAGTGATAATGGAAAATGAAAGCGCCCAGCTCAAAAACGAATAAATCCAAGGCATTTGTTCGTGGGAGGGGCCAGGATTCGTAGTGCACTGGTCCCCCTCACATGCCAGGACACCAACTGGGCACCCTAGGGGGCACTTTTACAAAAACAAAAAAAAGGTAAAAGAGCTCCCAGGTGCATAGCACCCTTCCCTTGTGTGTTGAGCCCCCCAAATCCCCCTCAAAACCCACTGCCCACAAGTCTACACTATTACTATAGCCCTAAAGGGTGAAGGGGGGCACCTACATGTGGGTACAGTGGGTTTGGGGGGTTTGGACGACTAAGCATTAAGCAGCACAATTGTAACAGGAAGGGGGGGATGGGCCTGGGTCCACCTGCCTGAAGTCAGCTGCTCCAGGGACCTGCATACTGCTGCCAGGGAGGTGGGTATGACATTTGAGGGTGAAAATAAAAAGTTGTGAAACATCATTTTTTGTGGTGGGAGGGGGTTAGTGACCACTGGGGGAGTCAGGGGAGGTCATCCCCGATTCCCTCTGGGGGTAATCTGGTCATTTAGGGCACTTTTTGGGGCCTTATTCGTGAAAAAACAGGGTCCAGGAAAAGTGCCCTAAATTCTAGCTACAAACGCATACTTTTTTTCCATTATCGGTGAAAGGTGCCCATCTCTCCTCGGCCGATAACCACGCCCCAGTTCCACCTTCGCCACGCCTCTGACACGCTCCCGTCAACTTTGCACGCTTCCGCGATGGAGTGCAGTTGAAAACGCCCAAAATCGGCTTTCCATTATACCGATTTATTCGTTTTTGTGAGATAAACGTCTATCTACCGATTTGGGTCGAAATCTAGGCGTTTTTCTCTTTCAATTATAAGGTGGATAGAAACCTACGCGGCTTAGTAAAAGGGGCCCTCAGGAAGGTAACTTCGGACCATCAGAGGCAATACTCCACAACAGTGGCGTAGCTACGTGGGGCCTGAGGGGGCCGGGGCCCCGGCAGATTCGCCCCCGGACCCCCCTCCCGGCGAACCCGCCCCCGCCGCCGCCTACCTTTACTTTTGCTGGCGGGGGATCTCACTCCCCGCCAGCCGACGTCTTCTCAGTCCTTCCTGCTCTTTAATTTGTTTGCTGACGTCCTGCACTAACCCCCTCCCACCACAAAAAATGATGCTTCACAACTTTTTATTTTCACCCTCAAATGTCATACCCACCTCCCTGGCAGCAGTATGCAGGTCCCTGGAGCAGTTGTTAGGGGGTGCAGTGGACTTCAGGCAGGTGGACCCAGGCCCATCCCCCCCTACCTGTTACAATTGTGCTGCTTAATGCTTAGTCGTCCAACCCCCCCAAACCCACTGTACCCACATGTAGGTTCCCCCCCTTCACCCCTTAGGGCTATAGTAATGGTGTAGACTTGTGGGCGGTGGGTTTTGAGGGGGATTTGGGGGGCTCAACACCCAAGGGAAGGGTGCTATGCACCTGGGAGCTCTTTTACCTTTTTTTTTGTTTTTGTAAAAGTGCCCCCTAGGGTGCCCGGTTGGTGTCCTGGCATGTGAGGGGGACCAGTGCACTACGAATCCTGGCCCCTCCCATGAACAAATGCCTTGGATTTATTCGTTTTTGAGCTGGGCGCTTTCATTTTCCATTATCACTGGAAAACAAAAACGCCCAGCTCACAAATTGTCGAATAAAACATGGACATCTATTTTTTTTCGAAAATATGGTTCGGTCCGCCCCTTCACGGACCCGTTCTCGGAGATAAACGCCCATGGAGATAGACGTTTTCGTTCAATTATGTCCCTCCACGCCATACTTTGTGTTGTTATTTAAATATTTTTACTGCTGTAATTGCCTGTTGCTCAGGTTTGATTTATACATACTGTACACCGCCTTGAGTGAATTCCTTCAAAAAGGTGGTAAATAAATCCTAATAAATAAGTAAGTAAGTAAATAAATAATATTAATTTAGAATTGGGATTTATAAACTGCATTTATGAAGAGAGTCACCCAAGGTGGTGTACAAGAGGTATAGTTATGTGCATAACTCAAAGACACCCACTGTTCTGCCCTGAAGTACCCATATTCCACTCATCTCTGCGCACCCTTTTTTGGACACTGCATACATTTTACGTGAGGATGTCACGCCTAATTCTATGTACGTTGGTCTTGATTAAATCTAAATAGTACCAATAGCCAGGGCCGCCGAGAGACTGGGCCAGGCCCGGGGAAGGCCGCCCCCGGGTCTCCGCCCCGAGGTCGTTGTCGCCGCCGCCCCCCTCCGTCCATCACCGGGCCGGGCCCCCCTGAATTCAAATCATAGCGCCTCACCTCGACCTCGCTCCGTGTGAAAGGAGCACAGCAGCGCCTCCCTGTGTCCCGCCCTTCTCTGACATAACAAGCCAATTAATGCCAATAACTAGCTTTTTAACAAGCAGTTATTGTCAGGGCCACCGAGAGGGGGTGGCATGGGGGAGAAAATTCCTCCAAGCGGAGCCCGGCGCCGCAGTCCCCTCCACCTGCCCCCCATGCTGCTTTCTATTCCCTTTCTCAAGGCGTCTATTCCACAAGTACTGAGATCTAAAATGATTACAAGGATAACGTATGACTACAAGAATTTAACATAAAAATAATGTGATTACTCAATGTAAGGTAGTTCCCATCTCTCTTATCTGCACCCTTCTCCTCCGCGCTAACTCCGTTCCTTTTATCTTGCTGCACCATATGCCTGGAATAGACTTGCTGTGTTGATACGTCAAGCTCCATCTCTGGCCATCTTCAAATCTGGGCTTAAAGCCCACTTTTTGATGCTGCTTTTAATTCCTAACTCTTACTCACTTGTTCAGTACCCACCTTAGTAATTCCCTTATCCCTTATTTGTCCTGTTTGTCTGTCCCAATTAGATTGTAAGTTCTGTCGAGCAGGAACTGTCTCTTAATATTCAAGTGTACAGCGCTGTGTATGTCTAGTAGCGCTATATTAATGATAAGTAGTAGTAGTCTTTGGGATTCCAGAATCTTGCTACTCTTTGGGATTCTACATAGAATGTTGCTACTCTTTGGGATTCCGGAATCTTGCTACTCTTTGTCCTTATCTCTTATTTGTCCTGTTTGTCTGTCCTAATAAGATTGTAAGTTCTGTCGAGCAGGGACTGTCTCTTCATGTTCAAGTGTACAGCGCTGTGTATGTCTAGTAGCACTATGGAATGATAAGTAGTAGTGTCAGTGTGTACCATTTCCGGTGCTACAAAAATATTTTCTATTTCGGTAGTGCTGGTGCTTACCTGGCGGCAATCGGTCAGCACTGTGCCCTGCTTGATTACTGCCAGGTTAGCGGGAACCCTTCCTGCCACCTCAGTGGGTGGTGCTAAATGCTCCCACACTAAATGGCTTGTGACTCTGGCCCAGATGCACAAAACCTAACGAGCCCACAACTTGCGTTTTAAACTGGTTCCAGCCAGTTTAAAATGCAAGTAGTTCACCCCGGGCATGCACTAAGGGCATTTTCTCTGCCACGGTAGCAGGCAACGAAAACGGAATGCAAATGATTGAAAAGCTATTTTAATGAGCTGCACTACCGTTGCAGCCCATTATAATGAGATGCACTACCATTTTTCCGATTCCCTTACCGTAGGAACCCTAACGAGATGTCTGACCTCTTGTTAGGGCTCCTGTGAGGGAATCGGAAAGGAAAAGGGCCCCCAAAAAAGGTAAAAAAGAAAAAAAAAAGCAGGGAGCGCATGTGAGGGGCATCCTTTAAGGACATACTCTCCCTGCGCTTCTGAGAGACGTCTTTTTTTCGCATTTTTTTTTTAGCTCTGCTGGCGCTGGTGTTTTCCCCCCCTTCTATTTTGTCTTCGCCGCCCCTCCACAGCAAAACTTTTATGTTTTCCTGGTTGCCGGAGAATCGGGACGTCCCTTTAGATTAGGCTCCTCTTCCTGGTCTCTTCAGCCAATCAGAGCACGTTTCGCTGACAACAGCCAGCTAAGCCCGCTTTGATTGGCTGAAGAGACCAGGAAGAGGAGCCTAATCTAAAGGGATGTCCCGATTCTCCGACTCAGGTACCGAAGGACTAGAGAATGCAAGTGAGCTACAACGAGTAGCTCATTTGCACTCCCTATCGTTGATGCATTCCCGTTCCCTACCGATTCGCTATGGAATCGGTAGGCAACGGGAATTACCAATGTGTTTAATGCATCTGGGCCTCTGTAGAAGTCAATTAGGGGTCTTTTACTAAGCCACAGTTGCAATTTTAGCTCATGGTAGAAATCAGCTTTAACATTGCTTTTGACTCGTAACCACTTGTAACCACTCGCCTCCACCTACCCTCCTCTCTTCCTTCCCGTCCACATTAATTGGTTTGATTTGCTTACTTTTTTTATTTTTTGTCTATTAGATTGTAAGCTCTTTGAGCAGGGACTGTCTTTCTTCTATGTTTGTGCAGCGCTGCGTATGCCTTGTAGCGCTATAGAAGTGATAAGTAGTAGTAGTAGTCTCTTGTAACCAGAGCTAATATTGTGATGTCATAATGCCTCAGTCCACCAATAAGAGCCAACCTCATCAGTGATGTCACAATGGCTTGATTGTCCTATACTTGGCTCACTTTTATTACATAGCTCTTTGAGCAGGGACTGTCTTCCTTCTATGTTTGTGCAGCGCTGCGTACGCCTTGTAGCGCTATAGAAATGCTAAATAGTAGTAGTAGTAGTAGTAGTACTGTAAAAACCGAGATGCCTATTATATTCCTATGACATCAAGATAGAACCAAGACTATTTGCTGCTAGTAGAATAATACTATAAACCCAAACAAAGAGCTCAAAATGTAACATATAACATAGTAGATGACAGCAGAAAAAGACCTGCATGGTCCATCCAGTCTGCCCAAGACAAACTCATATGTGTATACCTTACCTTGAATTTGTACCTGTCCTTTTCAGGGCACAGACCATATAAGTCTGCCCAGCAGTATTTCCCGCCTCCCAACCACCAGTCCCGCCTCCCATCAGCGGCTCTGGTACAGACCGTATAAGTCTGCCCTCCCCTATCCTCGCCTCCCAACCACCAACCCCTCCTCCCCCCACCTGCTCCGCCACCCAATTTTGGCTAAGCTTCTGAGGATCCATTCCTTCTGCACAGGATTCCTCTATGCATATCCCACGCATGTTTGAACTCCGTTACCGTTTTCATCTCCACCACCTCCCGCGAGAGGGCATTCCAAGCGTCCACCACCCTCTCCATGAAAAAATACTTCCTGACATCTTTCCTGAGTCTGCCCCCCTTCAATCTCATTTCATGTCCTCTCGTTCTACCGCCTTCCCATCTCCGGAAAAGATTCGTTTGCGGATTAATACCTTTCAAATATTAATCCGCAAACGAATCTTTTCCGGAGATGGGAAGGCGGTAGAACGAGCTCAAAATGTGTCTCTGTTTTCAAAATGTTTTTTCAAGGTTTTTACGTTTGCATTTTTTTTAGAATTTTTAATTTTTTAAGAGTACCCTCAGCAATAACCACTATTTTTAAGCAATACTGTTTTATTGCCAAGTGGCATAGCACCTCTTTCATCGGGCTACTCTCATAAAAGAAGCGATGTGAGGAGAAGGCGGCTCCACGTTGGGTTTTTGGTTTGGCTTTAACCCAAGTCCCTGATGAAAGATTTCTTAAAACCCGCGGTGTCGGGCGTCTCCAGGGGAAGCCTACCAATCGGTCTCATTTATGACCAAATGAGTGTGAAGTGACAGTCGTCAATGATGTTTTTCAGATAAGTTTTGCATTTTTTATTTTAGTCATTTGTGTAGCAGCACTAAGCACATTAATTATAGCACTTTTGGAAAAAAAATATGAGAGTAGCCCGATGAAAGAGGTGCTATGCCACTTGGCAATAACACAGCATTCAATTATTATTTTTTTTTTTGTTGCATTTGTACCCGGTGCTTTCCCACTCATGGCAGGCTCAACGCGGCTTACATGGGGCAATGGAGGGTTAAGTGACTTGCCCAGAGTCACAAGGAGCTGCCTGTGCCTGAAGTGGGAATTGAACTCAGTTCCTGAGGATCAAAGTCCCCCACCCTAACCATTAGGTCACTCCTCCACTGTTGCTACTATTTGAGATTCACCAATGTGGCCGTGCAGGCTTCTGCTTCTGTGAGTCTGACGTCCTGCATATACGTGCAGGACGTCAGACTCACAGAAACAGAAGGCTGCACAGCCTTCTACATGGAATGTTGCTAGTGGAATAGCAACATTCCATGTAGAATCTCCAATAGTAGCAACATTCCATGAAGAATCTCCAATAGTATCTATTTTATTTTTGTTACATTTGTACCCTGCGCTTTCCCACTCATGGCAGGCTCAATGCGGCTTACATGGGGCAATAGAGGGTTAAGTGACTTGCCCAGAGTCACAAGGAGCTGCCTGTGCCTGAAGTGGGAATCGAACTCAGTTCTTCAGGACCAAAATCCACTACCTTAACCACTAGGCCACTCCTCCACTATGTAGGGTTGCTATCTATCACCAGAGTGCAAATTATACTATTAACATAGTAACATAGTAGATGACGGCAGAAAAAGACCTGCGTGGTCCATCCAGTCTGCCCATGACAAACTCATATGTGTATACCTTACCTTGAATTTGTACCTGTCCTTTTCAGGGCACAGACCATATAAGTCTGCCCAGCAGTATTTCCCGCCTCCCAACCACCAGTCCCGCCTCCCATCACCGGCTCTGGTACAGACTGTATAAGTCTGCCCTCCCCTATCCTAGCCTCCCAACCACCACCCCCTCTTCCCCCCAACTGCTCCGCCACCCAATTTCAGCTAAGCTTCTGAGGATCCATTCCTTCTGCACAGGATTCCTCTATGCATATCCCACGCATGTTTGAACTCCGTTACCGTTTTCATCTCCACCACCTCCCGCGGGAGGGCATTCCAAGCGTCCACCACCCTCTCCGTGAAGAAATACTTTCTGACATCTTTCCTGAGTCTGCCCCCCTTCAATCTCATTTCATGTCCTCTCGTTCTACCGCCTTCCCATCTCCGGAAAAGATTCGTTTGCGGATTAATACCTTTCAAATATTTGAACGTCTGTATCATATCACCCCTGTTCCTCCTTTCCTCCAGGGTGTACATGTTCAGGTCAGCAAGCCTCTCTTCATACGTCTTGGAACGTAAATCCCATACCATCCTCGTAGCTTTTCTTTGCACCGCTTCCATTTTTTTAACATCCTTCGCAAGATACGGCCTCCAAAACTGAACACAATACTCCAGGTGGGGCCTCACCAACGTCTTATACAGGGGCATTAAAACCTCCTTTCTTCTGCTGGTCACTCCTCTCTCTATACAGCCTAGCAATCTTCTAGCTACTGCCACCGCCTTGTCGCACTGTTTCGTCGCCTTCAGGTCCTCAGATACTATCACCCCAAGATCCCTCTCCCCGTCCGTGCTTATCAGACTTTCCCTGCCTAACACATACGTCTCCCTTGGATTTCTACTCCCCAAGTGCATCACTTTGCATTTCTTCGCATTGAATTTTAATTGCCAAACGTTAGACCATTCTTCTAGCTTCTTCAGATCTTTTTTCATGTTTTCCACACCCTCCGGGGTGTCCACTCTGTTGGAAATCTTGGTGTCATCCGCAAAAAGGCAAACCTTACCTTGTAACCCCTCGGCAATGTCACTCACAAATATATTGAACAGAATCGGCCCCAGCACCGATCCCTGAGGCACTCCACTACTCACCTTTCCCTCCTCCGAGCGAACTCCATTCACCACCACCCTCTGGCGTCTGTCCGTCAACCAGTTCCTAATCCAGTTCACCACTTCGGGTCCTATCTTCAGGCCGTCTAGTTTATTTAAGAGCCTCCTGTGGGGAACCGTGTCAAAAGCCTTGCTGAAATCTAAGTAGATGACGTCCATAGCACGTCCTTGATTTAATTCTCCTGTCACCCAGTCAACGAATTCAATGAGATTCGTTTGGCACGATTTCCCTTTGGTGAAACCATGTTGTCTCGGATCTTGCAACTTATTGGCTTCCAGGAAATTCACTATCCTTTCCTTCAGCATGGCTTCCATTACTTTTCCAATAACCGAAGTGAGGCTTACCGGCCTGTAGTTTCCAGTGTATTCTATACACTTACAAAGCACTCCTTACATCATTAATCGGTTTTTAAATTATTTATTAAATCATGTATGTGCTCATAAATACTACATTCCTCGGAACTCACAATCACTCGCACCATTCACTCATAGCATGCTACACTCTACACAATAATGACAGATTTGTAAAGTTGTCTTATATGCTGAATTAATTCTACAACATACATGAATTTGTGGTCAAGGACTATAATTTGAGCCAGTGGGTATTGGACTAAAACATTATAATATTCAATATACTACCACGAAGTTTCGTGGATAGTTGGTTATGAACTATAGAAAACTGAGTCCTAAAACAAGCGCTCATTGTACATAAGATACATTGTTACCTTGAATTAATTCAGTATATAAGACAACTTTACAAATCTGTCATTATTGTGTAGAGTAATGACAGATTTGTAAAGTTGTCTTATATACTGAATAAAAGTCATTTTACATTCTTTCTAAATACATCCAAAGATTTCATCAGTTTCAAAGAAAAAGGTAATGCGTTCCATAATTTAGGTCCAGCAATTGAAAATATAGTAGATCTACAGGATGAGACAAAAACATGTAACCCACTAGAGTGTTTTGCTGTTTTCTCAGCATCCTCTTGGAATTTCAATGTGAAATTTCACAGTTTATTTGTTGTTACTATTTACATTTAAGTGAAAAGTGGATTGAGATTCTCTTTATAATGGCAAAGTTACAGAATATTTAATGTGACCACCCAGCGATTCTTGCGTGATCAAAAATATTTGCATTATAAAAATACCATTATTTAAAAATAAAAAAGGGGTCAATGATAATATCATAAGTATTGCCATACTGGGACAGACCGAAGGCCCATCCTGTTTCCAACACCGGACAATCCAGATTAAAAGTACCTGGCAAGATCCCAAACAATACATTTTATGCTGCTTATCCTACAAATTAGTAGTTGATTTTCCCCAAGTCCATTTTAATAATGGCTTATAAACTTTTCTTTTAGGAAGTTATCCAAATCTTTTTTAAACACCGCTAAGCTAACTAATTTTACTACATTCTCTGGCAATGAGTTTTAATTACACGTTGAGTGAAGAAATATTTTTTACTATTCATTTTAAATGTACTACTTTGTAGCTTCATTGTGTGCCCCCTTTGGAAAGAGTAAACAAGCGATTCACGTCTACCTGTTCCACTGCACTCATTATTTTATAGACCTCTATCATATCTCCCCTCAGTCGTCTTGAGCCCTAGCTGCTTTAGCCTTTCCTCATAGGGAAGTCGTCCCATCCCCTTTATCATTTTTGTCGCCCTTCTCTGTACCTTTCCTAATTCCACTATATCTGTTTTGAGATGGAGTGACCAGAATTGCACACAATATTCAAGGTGCAGTCGCACCATGGAGCGATTCAAAGGCATTATAACGTCCTTATTTTTGTTTTTCATTCCTTTCCTAATAGTACCAAACATTCTATTTGCTTTCTTAGCTGATGCCACACACTGAGCAAAGGGTTTCAATGATGACATCTAGATCCCTTTCCTGGTCGATTGCTCCTAATGTGGAACCTTGCATTATGTAGAAATTCACCCTTTCCTCTCTGAACACACCACCCGAACTCTCATCCACTCTCTCATTACCTCTCGCCGTGACTACTGTAACCTACTCCTCACTGGCCTCCCACTTAGCCATCTATCCCCCCTTCAATCTGTTCAGAACTCTGCTGTGCGTCTTATCTTCCGCCTTGACCGATATGCTCATATCACCCCTCTCCTCAGGTCACTTCACTGGCTTCCGATCAGATACCGCATACAGTTCAAGCTTCTCCTTCTTACCTACAAATGCACTCAGTCTGCAGCCCCTCATTACCTCTCTACCCTCATCTCCTCTTGTGTTCCCACCCGTAACCTCCGCTCAAAGGACAAATCCCTCCTATCAGTACCCTTCTTCATCACCGCCAACTCCAGGCTCCGCCCTTTCTGCCTCGCCTCACCCTATGCTTGGAAAAAACTTCCTGAGCCCTTACGCCAAGCCCCCTCCCTACCCATCTTCAAATCCTTGCTCAAAGCCCACCGCTTC
This sequence comes from Microcaecilia unicolor, assembly GCF_901765095.1. Lineage (NCBI taxonomy): Eukaryota > Metazoa > Chordata > Amphibia > Gymnophiona > Siphonopidae > Microcaecilia > Microcaecilia unicolor. Next base: position 754,088,944 of record NC_044031.1, on the reverse strand, counting down.
AATGTTCCTTTTGGCACCTAACCTTTATACCTATTCAGGAAATCTAGACTGCCCCAATTTGACTGCCCCTATTTGATTGACTGTACATTTGTCCTTTAGATTGTAAGCTCCTTGAGCAGGGACTGTCCTACTATGTTAAATTGTACAGCGCTGCGTAACCCTAGTAGCGCTTTAGAAATGTTAAGTAGTAGTAGATATATTTTGGGTTCCTTTTTCTCATATGCATTACTTTGCTCTTGCTTACATTAAATGTCACAGTGACATGGACTTTTGTCTGGAAAGCAATGTTGGAGGCCTATTACAAACTCCACCCAAAGTTGCAAACAATTGCCAAACTCGAGGAAGAACGGCAGATGATCTGGGACAGCCTGCCACAGGGATCAATCGACAAGGCTGTTAAGAACTTTCCAAAGTGTCTGAAGGCCTGTTTTAAAGCTGTGGGTCATTCACAGTGACCACTGTTAAATTCTGACACATTGAGGGGCATAATCGAAAGGAACGCCCAAGTTTTGCTGAGGACGCCCTCGCAAAACATCCCGGTGGAGGGGCGGGGAAACCCGCTTTATCGAAACAAGATGGACGTCCATCTTTCGTTTCGATAATATGGTCAGGGATGCCCAAATCTTGAAATTTAGATAGTCCTTAGAGATGGTCATTCCTAGACTTGGTTGTTTCTGATTTTCGGCGATAATGGAAACTAAGGACGCCCATCTCAGAAATGACCAAATGCAAGCCCTTTGGTTGTGGGAGGAGCCAGCATTCATAGTGCACTGGGCCCCATGACATGACAGGACACCAACTGGGCACCCTAGGGGGCACTGCAGTGGACTTCATAAATTGCTCTCAGGAACATAGCTCCCTTACCTTGTGTGCTGAGCCCCGCCAACCCCCCCCCCAAAAAAAAAAAACCCACTATCCCCAACTGTACACCACTATCATAGCCCTTATGGGTGAAGGGGGGTTTTAAAGGGCTCACATTTACCACCACAAGTGTAACACGTAGGGGGGGACGGGCCTGGGTCTGCCTGCCTGAAGTGCACTGCACCCACTAAAACTGATCCAGGGACCTGCATACTGCTACGATGGACCTGAGTATGACATTTGAGGCTGGCATAGGGCTCGCACAAAATATTTTTAAAGATGTTTTTTTGAGGGTGGGAGGGGGTTAGTGACCACTGGGGGAGTAAGGGGATGTCATCCCCAATTCTCTCCGGTGGTCATCTGTTTAGTTCAGGACCAGGTAAAGTTGTCCAAGTGCTCGTCAGGGACACCCTTTTTTTCCATTATGGATCGAGGACGCCCATGTGTTAGGCACGTTCAAGTCCCGCCTTCGCTAAGCCTCCAACATGCCCCCGTGAACTTTGGTCATCCCTGTGAGGGAAAGCAGTTGGGGACGCCCAAAATCAGCTTTCGATTATGCCAATTTGGACGACCCTGTGAGAAAACGCCCATCTTCCGATTTGTGTTGAAAGATGGGCGTCCTTCTCTTTCGAAAATAAGCCTGATTGTTAACTGTATCGTTTGAATGAAATCATTGTATTGTGTTTTAGCTCAAATGTTTTTAAAGTGTAAAAATCACCAGGTAGCAATGCTAAAATGTCAGCAACATCAACATAGCTTAAGATAATTAAATGTTGTTTAATAGTAATATATATGTACGTTGACTAAATAAGTACGTACAATTTCTCGTTGAAATTCAAAGCAGTTGCTGAGAAAATGCAAAAAACTCTAGAGAGTTACTTTTCTTTGCCATACCCTGTATATTCTTTTAAACAAGCACAATGACATAAGGAAACTTCAAGTACGTTATTTGAGGCAGATCTTAAAGCATGAGAAGGTTGATATAAATGAAGAACATTTGATATAGCAATTGGAACACAACCATTTAAAGCTTTAAATATTAACAGTAACCAATGCAATCTAACCAGTAGTGGAGAGATGTGATCATACATAGACAGACCAAATAAGACACAAGCTGGAGCATTTCGAGTTAATTGTAAAGATGTCTGAGCATTTTTGGATGCTCCTAAGAAAAGACTATTACAGTAGTCAAAATATTATGTTGTTAGGCTTTGAATTATCCATTCAAAATTATATGTTGGTCAAAAGTCTCTTTGGCCATTTTATACTTGGACATTTCTGTGCTGCCACAAAGACATCCATATTCCTTGTTTTTCCCTGTTCATAGTTTGGAAATTTCAGTTTTTTAAAACAGATATTCATGCTTGATGTCACATCACTAGCACATGAATGTCCATTTAATATAGTAACATACATAGTAAATGACAGCAGATAAAGACCTGTACAATCCATCCAGTCTGCCCAACAAGATAAACTCATTTTACATGGTATGTGATACTTTATACGTATACCCTAGTTTGATTTGTCCTTGCCTTTCTCAGGGCACAGACTGTAGAAGTCCACCCAGCACTGTTCTTGTACTAAAAGTTCTGAAGATTCTGGAATCCTAAAGAGTTACAAGATTCCAGAATCCCAATTAGTAGCAACATTCCATGTAGAACCCCAAAGAGTAACAAAGTAACATAGTAAATGACTGCAGATAAAGACCTGTACAATCCATCCAGTCTGCCCAACAAGATAAACTCAATTTACACGGTATGTGAAACTTTATTTGTATACCCGAGTTTGATTTGTCTTGCCATTATCAGGGCACAGACTGTAGAAGTCTGCCCAGCACTGTTCTTGTACTAAAAGTTCTGAAGCTAATGTCGAAGCCCCTTAAAATTTATACTCGAGCCCATCCATATCTATTCAGTCACGATCAGGGCACAGACCGTAGAAGTCTGCCCAGTACTACTACTACTACTACTTATCATTTCTATAGCGCTACCTGACGTACGCAACGCTTCACACTTGAACATGGAGAGACAGTCCCTGCTCGATAGAGCTTACAATCTAATTATGACAGACAGACAGGACAAGTAAGGGATAAGGGTTAGGACAGACAGAACATATCAGGGATAGAGTTAAAAGCACTGATTTTGCTTCCCATTTACCGGTGTTGTCACCCAATCTCTGCTAAGATTCCATACATTCATTCCTTCTAAACAGGATTCCTTTTTATTTATCCCACGCATGTTTGAATTCCATTACCATTTTCATCTCCACCGCAGGAGGGCATTCCACATATCCACCACCCTCTCCGTGAAAAAATACTTGCTGACATTACTCCTGAGTCTGCCCCCTTCATATATATTTCTCATATATATGATACAGACATTCAAATATTTGAAAGGTATTAATTTACAAACAAACCTTTTCCAGAGACGGGAAGGTGGAAGAGCTAGAGGACATGAATTGGGGTTGCAGAGGGACCGACTCAGGAAGGGACTAGGGCTAGATGTGACATCGCCTCCAAACTACTGCTTTGATGTCACAGACGTGTTTTGCCACCGCGGCAAACAGCAGCATAGAATTTTCTCAACTCACGGAAACCAAACAGCTATACTCCTCTTTGTTAAGCTATCAGCCGCAACACAAGAGATTTAATAGACCTCTGATGTAGGCATTGGTGCCGATATGGGTATAGGAGAAAGTGGGATGTTTGACTACGGACCACCAAAAACTAGATAGATTGATCTTAAAAACACTTGTTTATTGGTGAAAAAAGACTCATTGGTGCCGAAACACAGCCGTGTCGGGTTGTTTTTTTTAGCTGTTGATATTAAAGACTTCCTGATAGCCTCCTTGAGCCGTCCTCACTTTTTTGTCAATTGCTTTCGTTGCACGCCAGGGTTTCCTCCTTTTTTTTTATTTTACACTTGTCACAATTTGGCTTCAGATCGTCACATAGTGCGGAAACTTCGCTGTTATTTCTAACTACATATGTCAAACAACAACTGTGCAAAGGTGGCCAATATATCGGCGGTGTTCGATGCGGTTGACCACACGTTGCTACTCGAACATCTGGATCAGATAGGAATAACAGGGATTGTGTTCAAATGGGTCAGTGAATTCCTTTCAAATCGAAAAGTTATTCTGTCAAAAAAACAACCAACTTCTGGTCTCCTAACTGTGGGGTCCCGCAGGGGTCTCCCCTCTCCCCTATCTTGTTCAATCTCTTTATGTCATCCCTTGCCTCAATATACCTGAACTACTATTATCCTATGTGGATGACATCCTGCTTCTCTTACCAATGACAACATCAAACATAGATTCAACTCAGTCTGTAGCGAATGGTATGACTGCGGTCCTGTGGTTCCGAAATCAGGGAGTTGAGGTCCCATCGTCAATATCTTTGACCAATAACCACATTTTTATAGTTGAATCTGAAACCAGAGTACTAGGGGTCTTGCTTGACTCTTCACTAACCTTCTCTTCCCATATTAACCAGCTATGGAAGAAAATGCTATTCAGAATGAGACAGCTACGTCTAGTCAAATCATTCGACCAAAAAGCCTTTGCACTACTAGTCCAAATGTTAGTCCTACTTCACTTGAATTACTGTAACTCTATTTCTTGGTATCAAGTGTCAATATCAGAAAAAAAAAACTGCAAATCATACAGAACACAGGTGCTAGACTTATATACAGATTAAATAGATGTAATAGTGTTTCAACTCACCTAAACAAACTGCACTGGCTTCCCATAGCAGAGAGACTCAGGTTCAAAGCTTCTTGTTTAGTTTTTCAAATCCTACAAGGCTTCACCTCTGAACCACTGACTAAGACCACTTCGCTATGTCTGGTCCAGTCTAACAGACAGAAACAACAACGTCACCTTTCCAAAAGACAATTGGAAATCAGAAAATTTTCAGCTTTCTATTCCCTGTTCTTAGAGTCAAAATATGGAACTCTCTACCTATTCCCATTAGAACAGAAAACAGTTACCTCAACTTCAGGAAGAGGCTAAAATCCTTTCTCTTTTCAAAGACTGCCTCATAATAATCCATCCTAGTATTATTCATTATCCTTGCATTAATCCAATGGTCTCTAATTTCTCAAACCTCACACTTAACACTATTTGCTTTTGTCTCTCCTAGAATGTAAACCTCACTGAACACTGGAAAGGGGATATTAGCTGTATACAAGAATTGATTTGAATTGAACTGAATTTGATACAGGTACCTTTCTGATTCCTCTCCACCATGGATTATGGCATCACCACAGGCCCACCCCAGGCCTATCTTGCATTCCTGGTGGTCTAGTGGAGACATCGGGGATAGGATCAAATCCCACTCGATCCTGCCCCTAACGGCAGCTTCCACAAAATGGCTGCTGCGACCTCTCACGGCAGCATCATGGTACTGCAGCCAGAGAGCATTGGGGGGACATTCTGGGGAGCGGAGGGTTCTTACAGTCATGGGCTGGGGGGGGGGGGGGGAGGAGAAGGAAGAGTGGGGCCCTTTCCGGAGGCTGGAAAGGTAAAAACAGGTTTTAAAAATTGTGTGTGTGTTGAATTGTTTTCTTGATGGCCCGATAAGGATAAAAAGAAATAACCTTGCTCAGATGGGTTATGAATGTTGAGGGTATAACATTTTATCCAACTCAGAATGTCTACCTCCAGACCGGTTTCATGTCGCAAAGGAAACCAAGGCATTTAACAACTGCTTGCTTCTTCTTCAAGATGGCTGTGGCAGAGGGATATTTCAGTTTCAGTGCAGGCTGCTTAGTTTCTAACACAACCCCAGATCTGGGGAAAACATTCTGGAACGAAATTAGCTCATCAACATCCACTCATGGCTTGGAAAGTATCACACACTTTCCACTGATCTACAGATAACCGCTGAGCGCACTCGAGTGTCTGAATCCAATGGAGATGGAAAACTGAAACTGGGAGAGCAGATGATGTGAATTAGCTGAAAGAAACAAAGAAGACCATTTCATGAGAGCATTTTTTTTTTTCTGTTTCACCATCTGTTGGCATATTCTCCTCCATGTGACAATCGGAGATAAAACTGTACAGTAAAAGCACATTACCTAAGGGCATAGAAAGAAAATACAGATATCACTTGAAATGTGTCTAATGTTTTCTTACAAATTAATAGATGAGATTATAAGCCATTTTTTGCAGAAACAGCTTGCTGCAACAAATTTTGCCGGTTTCAAATGTCGCTAAAAGAATGGATCACAAGGAGAACAGTTTAAAACAAGCTTACGCGACTTTTCAATTTTTTATCTGTTTACCTTTGACCTGATACTTTAACATGACTCTGCTCCATGCTTGTTTCTAAAAGGTTACAAATACACAGGTAGTATTCTAGCCATCAAGTTCCCAGAAAGCATTCGAGATCCTTTTCAAACTTTGGTGTCCTTTTACTAAGTGTCGGTAAGCACTAACGTGTGTTTTCCGTGCACCGTGATGCAGTGGCGTAGCTAGCTGGGGCGCCAGGGGAGTGGCTACTCCCCCAAACGGAGTTCTGCTGGTGCCGGTGCCTATTTTTCTCTCTTCGTGTTGCATTGAAAATGTGCGCCGGTGCCGGCGGAAGTCCGCTCTCGCGCCGCTTTCGCTCCCCCCACGCAGTCAACCTGGCTCCGCTTCTGCCGTGATGTACTACCGCGGGGTGTGCTCATCCATCCTGCGGTAGTTCTGGCGTCTGTACACGCTACGGCGTGTTTGAGAGCGGAGAGAAGGCATACCCAGTGCTAATCAGCGCAGCTACACTGCTGTGTGTCAACCGATTAGCGCGCGGTTAGCTCGTGAGCTCTTTATGCACTTTATGGAGGAGTGGCCTAATGGTTAGTGCAGTGGGATGCGGATCTGGGGAACCAGGGTCAATTCCCACTGTTGCCTAATGGTCAGCAGTGGGTTAAGATCCTGGGGAACCAGGTTCAATTCTCTCTGCGGCTTCGTGTGACCCTGGGCAAGTCACTTAGCTCTCCATTGCCCCAGGTACAATATACAACCTAGACTGTGAGCCCACTAGGGAAAGTGCAAGCGCCTGAATAGTTATATATGTAAACTGCCTTGATTTGTGCTTCAATAGAAGGCAGTATATCAAAAATTGATAGACTTCGACTTACTAAATAGGTAAGACATAAGCATCGCCACACTGGGACAGACCAAAGGTCCATCTAGCCCAGCACCCTGTCTCCGACAGTGGCCAATCCAGGTCACAATCACCCGACAAGATCCACGGAGCAAAGCATTTTGTACTGCTTGTCCCAGGAATAATGGATTTTTCCCTACGTCCATTTAATAACATTCTATGGCCTTTTCCTTCAGGAAGCCGTCCAAACCTTTCTTAAACTCCGCTAAGCTAACTGCCTTAACCACAATCTACAGCAACAAATTCCAGAGTCGAATTACGCGCTGAGTAAAGAAAACTTTTCTCTTATTTGCACTCCAGATTCATTGCATGCCCCCTTGTCCTAGGTGTTGGTAAGGTCTCACACACTAGTGGTCATTCGCTAATTTGGAAATTAGCACCTGGCCATTAATGGGAAAAATGAAAATGCGGCCATTTTACAGTCACACTAAAAGTGGCCTCAACATGGCTAATTGTAGTGCATGGCCACTTTATTTATAAAAAGACAGGATTCCGTTCAAATGAGGTCTTTCTCCTTGTGCTTGTGTATGTGTGTGAAAAATGCAAATCGAAAAGTACAGCTCACTCAGCCTAATACAGCGCTCGAATACCAATCAAACACACACACACGCACGTTGCAAAATAAGCCGTCAAAACATAAAGGGAGAAAGTGTGAGCAGAAAAGGCCATTTTGTTGTTGTGTCAGGTGCTTTTCGTTAGAGTCTTAAACTATGTAATGCTATGTTCCCGCAGTTTAAGGGACAAATTTCTCGTAACCTCGATCATCATCGGAAAACTCTTCAATTTGTGAACTGATGAAAAGAAAATGCCATAAGCCCCACAACTACGATGACAACGACGCCAGGGATCATGCAGCAGCAGCACCAATTAAAGTCCGCATAAGGATACCTTCCCCGACTTCATTTAGCATCTCCTTGACACGAAATATCGCATCCTTCCGTGCGTGCCAAATAATGCAAGGTGTTTCCATACCTATCTTCAGCCATTCACTTGCTGAAAGCAACGACATAAAAAACCATTAAAGCTAAGAATTGTCTAATGATGCCCAGACCCTGGAAGAACAACTCATTCATTTCCCGGGATTGGTCACTCGCCGTGGAGCGATCTGACATAATGGACCTTCTAGAACAGGCTCAGAAGCAATTGACAATTAAGTGGTTTGAAGGGGCTGCTTCTGGGCTGCTGTGAAAGGTTTTCAGGTGTGAAACGCTTATTTTTTGAGTGCACTAGGCAAAATGTATAGTTGCATTCAAGGCCCCCTTGTTCTTCTGGAGGGGGGAGGGGAGCGGCAGAAGAAGCAAGGACACTCGAGAGCAATTTGCTATTCAGTGACAGAACGCCTGTGCTTTTTCTCTCCCCCCCCCCCCCCCAAACCCCTTCAATCCTTGTGTGGCTGGTAAGGAGGGCGGATTGCAGTGGCATACAACAACAGCTTTCCGCACAATGGCAGATCAAGAGGGAGGCCGGGGAAAATGAATCGGAGAAGAAAGAGAGTGTGCAAGGAACCCTGACTGAAATAAGCAGGGCTTGATTGTTAATTGTGAACAAATGTGTTGCATGAGTGAAAAGGGTTCATGGACTACTTCAAAACTATACCCAAGCAAGAAGGATAAAGAAGGGAGAAATGAGGAGCCGCTCCTGACTTTTAAAAGCTCCACTAGCACATCTGGGCCCACTTGAGAAATGTTGTAAGACAAATGGATGCACTTGTGTGCATGTCTCGCCCTCATGTTCTAGGGAACTTTTATTTCATATATCTAACTATAAAAGTTTACCCGATCTTGTTGGAGGTGCTACCGTTTTTTTTTCTAAGCAGCGCTTAGCTGTTAGATGGCGGGGTGAATATTGTGAAGCCCTGACGCATTTAGAACTCGATTCTGTGTATGGCGCTGTAAAAAATCAGCACCGACAATCGGATCTATCCTGATGTCACTAGAGTAACTCAGGAAACAGGTAGAAAATTCTTGTTACAGAGGGATAGAGTGAGAGAGATGGGAGCTTCATTTCTACTCGCCTACCCCTGTAAATGTATTGTCAAATATTTGAATAACAAGTATATTTTTTATGATCCTGAACAATTACAGGGTTTCGCAGATAGGAAAAGCTTGAATTGAGAATAATTATAAGAAATAGCGAGAAAATATCAGAAGTAAAGCCACTAACAAACAGACAATGTTTTCTTTACAAATCTCTCCTATATGATTTTCACCACCTTTTCCCCCTTTGAAGATTGAGGTCTGAGAAAGAGATATGATTGTTAAAATATCATTTGTTTGAGACCTTTGGGTCCATTTGTTTATTTTCCTTTAATATGATCTCTGTGTTTTCACAAGTGTGTTGTTATTACAACTTGTATATTGTTTAAATAATAATAAAAAAAAAATAATAATAAAAACAAAAATCAGCACCGACAAAAAAAAAATACACCTAGGCGTATTCTGTAAACATAGTAACGTGCCGAGGGGCATAATCGAACTGGTCTGGACCCCCCCTCCCACCGAAGTCTGGCTACGCCCCTGCTCCAAACAATTCACTGAATAATCGTTTGACACCGACACCTCTATCGTCAATGTCGTTCTGGTGTTTTTCTCTTTTATTACTATATCTGATTTTCTTGCATCTAGCTTTTTATCAGTCAGGATGGGGATGTCCCAGGCGATCATAACCTCTTTGTTTCCCAACAATTTCCTTGTTGTGTCTTTCTATATAAAAAGTTTCCGCCATCAGTACTTTGCAGCCAGCCACAAAATGAGTAACTGTTTCCAGCTGTTTCTTACATAATCTACAGATTTCTGTTGTACCAGGTTCTTCAATGCTTGCTATAAACCATCTTCTCCATAATCTGTTGTGCTGGGCAGTGGCGTAGCTACGTGGGGCCGGGGGGGGCCTGGGCCCCCGTAGATTTTGCCCTGGACCCCCTCCCGCCGCCAACCCGCTGTCGCCGTTGCCTGCCTTTGCTGGCGGGGGACCCCAACCCCTGCCAGCCAAGGTCCTTCTTGCAAAAGGCTTCCTTCTGTTTCTGACGTCCTGCACATACAACGTGCAGGATATCAGACTTACAGAACGAAGCCTTGCAGATCAGCAAAAGGTAGGCGACGGCGGGTTGGAGGCGGGAGGGGGGGGTCGAGAGGGTCGGTGTCAAGGGGGGCAAAGTCAGCAATGGGGGGGGGGGGTCGTCGACGCTGTGGGAGCTAAAATGTGCTCCCAGGCGCATAGCTCCCTTACCTTGGGTACTGAGCCCCCCAAATCCCCCCCAAACCCACTCCCCACAACTCTACACCATTACCATAGCCCTTATGGGTGAAGGGGAGCACCTAGATGTAGGTACAGTGGGTTTTAGGGGGTTGGAGGGCTCCCATTTACCACCACAAGTGTAACAGGTAGGGGGGGATGGGCCTCAGTCCACCTGCTGAAGTGCACTGCACCCACTAAAAACTACTCCAGGGACTTGCATACTGCTGTCAGGGAACTGGGTATGACATTTCAGGCTGGCATACAGGCTGGCAAAAAATGTTTTTAATTTTTTTGTGGGAGGGGGTTAGTGACCACTGGGGGAGTAAGGGGAGGTGATCCCCGATTCCTTCCGGTGGTCATCTGGTCAATTGGGGCATTTTTTTGAGACTTGGTCCTGAAAATAAATGGACCAAGTGAAGCCAGCGACATTGCTCATCAGAGCCGGCCATCTTTTTTCCATTATTAGGCGAAGCCGGCCATCTCGAAACCATGTCCCATCCTGCCCCCCGTCCCGCCTTCGCTACCCTGCCGAAACGCACCCTTGAAGTTCGGCCGGCTCCGCGACGGAACGCAGTTGAAGCCGGCCAAAATCGGCTTTCGATTATACCGATTTTGGCTGGGTTCAGGAGATGGCCGGCCATCTCCCGATTTGTGTCGGAAGATGGCCGGCGATCTCTTTCGAAAATAAGCTGGATAGTTAATTAGGGCATGAAGTCTATATAAATTACTACAGAAATTAAGCCTAGATTGGAAACTTGGGCATGATGCCTGCTTGAGAGCAGCTGCAAATCTGCCAAGTCTCTCGCATTCAGCATGAGACTCCTGCTTTTACGGGTCATCTCCTGCATTTTCCTGGGGAGCCAAGAGCTCCCCACTCGGCTACCTCCTTTCCATCAGCTGCATCAGACTTGTTAATAAGATGCCATGTCTTACTATCATAGGAAAACGCTCACGATAAGAGCTGCAAAATCTCACAGCTCTTGAGACTAGACACGCGGTAGCAGGGAATGATGTTTTATTAAGGCATCTCCTGCTGCTCGAAGGGGAGACTACTTATTAGTGCCATAGCCATGAAATTGTGGTCTGTCAGGGGGTGGAGCTAGGAGGTGGACTGGGTGGGGCTGGGGGGCAGGGCTGGGCTGAGGCTATTAGCATGACTTAAAATCTCCTGCTCAATGATTGGGTCCCTTGGCAGCTCTGTAGGTGTAAATGTTGCATGTAGAATACATGTGCATTTGATAAAAATACACGTGTAAGTCATTGTTGCACCCATGCTCCTACTAAACCCTGCCCTTGAGTGTGCATGTGTACAAGTACGCACCTGTTTGCACAATGTGTGTTTTTAGGTGTGACCTAATTTTCTGAAAGACCATTTATGTATGTATTACAGCAGTGGCGTAGCTACGTGGGGCCACAGGGGCCTGGGCTCCCGTAAATTTGGCCCTGGACACCCCTGTCGATGACCCTCTCGACCCCCCTCCCGCCGCCAACCCGCCGTCGCCTACCTTTGCTGGTGGGGGAGCCGAGGTCCTCTTCTTCCGGCGCAAGGCTTCATTCTGTTTCTGAGTCTGATGTCCTGCACGTACAACGTGCAGGACATCAGACTCACAGAAACAGAACGAAGGCTTGCAGATCAGCCAGCAACGCGGTCGCACCGGAATAATAGGACTTCGACTGGCGGGGGTTGGTGTCCCCTGACAGCAAAGGTAGGCGACGGTGGCGGTGGGGGAGGGTTGGCAGCGGGAGGGGGCTCGAGAGGGTCATCGGCAGGGGGGGGGGTCAGTTGTTGTTGTTGGTGGTGGTGGTGGCGGCGGCGGCAATGGGGGGGTTGTTGGCAATGGCAGGGGGGTCGGCGGTGCTGGGGGGGGGGGCTAAAATGTGCCCACTCATCTCGGGCTCTGGACCCCCCCCTCCCGCCGAAGTCTGGCTACGCCCCTGTATTACAGTGTTCTATGCACAAACATGTTTTAGAAAATAAGGGACCCTTTTAAAAACGCACGTAAGGGATTGCGCATATGCAGTGTGCATCAAATCAGCATTACCGTCCACCTAAAGCGTGCACCTGGTGGCAATTCTGATTTTGGTGTGTGCCGAAAACCCACAGTAGAAAATAATTTTCTATTTTCCAGCATGGGGGCGTTCCTGGCGGTAATTGGCAGTTGGCAAACTCTGAATGGTTACGGCTCAGGTAACACATGAGCCCTTATCGCTAAGTCAATAGGTGGCATTAAGGGCTCAGGCTGTAAATACACTCATGCTGGTTTTAATTTTGCCACACGTCCAATTCTCGACCCAAAAATCCCTCCCTTTTTTCCAGACGCAGTGGAGAAATGGCCCAGTGTGAGTCCAATACACGCACCCACACTACTGTAGCCCACTTTTTGGTGTGTCTTTGTAAAAGGGCTCCTCACTCTCTTAGAGGTTAATTTTACAAGTTACTTGAGTGTGTAGAACTGTGTTTTCACATGTTTAAGTGCTTGTATGACTGCCCAGCGATAGGCATACATAAATATAGTTACAAATGTAGTCTTACAATACTACCACTAGGGGTCAGGCTTCTACATTAGGCCCTAATATGGGAACCTGATCCCTAGCGGTAGTATTGCAAGAGTACTGTTAGAGGTTACTGGCACAATTTTGAATCCTGGCGATGGTGAGGGCAGGGGCAACTGGGATCACTCTTACTTGGCCTTCACTCGACACTAAGGAAGATGTGGGTGGGACCTATGAGTGGGAGAGGGTTGTATGTAGGGGAGGTCAAAGGGAGACTCCTGTTGGTAGCTATTTCGGGCTGGGGGAATCTTCTTTTTGGAGGTGGGGGTCTGTAACTGGGGGAGGGCTGATTCAGGTGAGGGGATTCAAGGCAGGGGAGCCCTTCAACTGGTGATGAGAACATAAGAGTAGTCATACTTGGTCAGATAAATGGTCCACCTAGCCCAGTAACCTGTTTCCAACCAGTGACCAAGCCAGGTCACAAGTATCTGGTAGAAACCCAGTTAGTAGCAACATTCCATGTTACCAATCTTGGGGCAAGCAGTTGTTTCCCCATGTCTGTCTCAATAGAAAACTATGGACTTTTCCTCCAGGAATTTGTCTAACTCTTTTTTAAACCCAGATATGCTAACCGCTGTTACCACATCATCCAGTAGAGTTCCACAGCTTAACTATTTGTTGAGTGAAAAAATACTTCCCCCTATTTGTTTTAAAAGTATTTCCATGTAACTTCCTCAAGTGTCTGCTAGTCTTTGTACTTTTGGAATGAGTACAAAATCAATTTATTTCTACTCATTCTACACCACTCAAGATTTTGTAGACCTCAATCATGTCTCCCCTCATCCGTCTCTTTTCCAAGCTAAAGAGCCCTAACCTCTTTAGCCTTTCCTCATACGAGAGGAGTTCCACCCCCTTTATCATTTTGGTCGCTCTTTCTTTTAACCTTTTCTAATCCCGCTATATCTTTTCTGAGATACGGTGACCAGAACTGAACGCAATACTCAAGGTGTGGACGCACTATGGAGCGATACAAAAGACATTATAGTATTTTTGGTCGTATTCACCTTCTAATAATTCGTAGCATCCTATTTGCTTTTTTGTCTACCGCCGATCACTGAGCAGAAGATTTCAGCGCTTTATCTACAGGGCACAGGGGCAACTGCTTTGGAGAGTGCCTGGCCTCTTTAAGAAGGGGCTTGGGAGAATTGGGCTAGGCAGTAAAATAACCCTAATGCTAGGGTCCACCTTCAGGGCAGCACCCAAGAAAAAGATCTAGGTGTCATTGTAGATAACACACTGGTTAGTTGTGTTAACTGTCTAAACAAATATTAGCATAACCGTGGTTAAATTAGCATGCCAATGAAAGTAAATGAAGAAACTTTAGGATCATTATTGAAAGGGGAATAACTACACAGGAGAGGCTCCTGCCTAGTTAAATCCAACTGGGGCTGGCCGTTGATATTCAATGACACTAATATGAGTTATCTTGTTGGGCAGGTCTTTTTCTGCCGTCATCTACTATGTTACTTGACTGGGTGGTGTCGGTGACTATGGCTCTAATCAGTCATTCCATGACTGGTTAGGTTAAGGTTAGGGTTAGTCTGGAAAAGAGTTTGGATAGAGTCATTATTTAGCCAGTTAGTAACATAGTAACAACATAGTAGTTGACGGCAGAAAAAGACCTGCAGGGATACAAAGGAAGCTTGTTGCCTGTGTGTCTGTCAACACTTTCATATTTTTTAACATATTATATTTCTAGGCTACTTGTCTGGTTCCCAAGCATATCTAGGCACACTCCATTCTATTGGTCATGTACACAAGGTCAGAGAATCTACAGTTCAGAGGGCCTACAATTATTCTTAAAAGTGTAAGAATGATTAACCCTATGTTAGCAAAACATTTTTCTACATGCTACTGTCATCGAGTGGCAGCAGGAGTCAATCCCCCCCCCCCCCCCCACCCCAAGTAAGACTGGACAGGATTCAGGATGCACTTGGCTTGGCTAGAGTCAGATACTGGAACAAGTTTGACTTGACTGGACTGGAAACAAATGCTGGAACGGGCTTGGCTTGACTGGACTGGAACCGGATAATGTACATAAGTACATAAGTAATGCCACACTGGGAAAAGACCAAGGGTCCATCGAGCCCAGCATCCTGTCCACGACAGCGGCCAATCCAGGCCAAGGGCACCTGGCAAGCTTCCCAAACGTACAAACATTCTATACATGTTATTCCTGGTATTGTGGATTTTTCCCAAGTCCATTTAGTAGTGGTTTATGGACTTGTCCTTTAGGAAACCATCTAACCCCTTTTTAAACTCTGCCAAGCTAACAGCCTTCACCACATTATCCAGCAACGAATTCCAGAGTTTAATTATGCGTTGGGTGAAGAAAAACTTTCTCCGATTTGTTTTAAATTTACTACACTGTAGTTTCATCGCATGCCCCCTAGTCCTAGTATTTTTGGAAAGCGTGAACAGACTCTTCACATCCACCTGTTCCACTCCACTCATTATTTTATATGGAACAAGCTCGGCTTGACTGGACTGGACCCAAATGCTGGAACGGCCTTGGCTTGGCTGGACTGGAACCAAATGCTGGAACAGATTTGGCTTGGCTGGACTGGAACCGGATACTGGAATGAGCTTGGCTTGACTGGACTGGTACCAGATGCTGGAACGGACTTGGCTTGGCTGGACTGGAACCGGATACTGGATCAAGCTCGGCTTTTGACTGGACTGGAACCAAATGCTGGAAGGGATTTGGCTTGACTGGACTGGAACCGGATACTAGAACAAGCTTAGCTTGACTAGACTGGAACCAAATACTGGAACAAGCTTGGCTTGACTGGAACAGGATTCAGGACACTCAGGCAGGATGCAGGATTTACAAACAAGCTTGGCAGAAACAGGATTCAAGATACTCAAGTAGGAAGGGAACTGAAGCTAAAGACTACCAGGGTAAAGACAGACACGCAGGGACAGAATCAATGCTGAAGGCTTGCAAGGCAGAGACAAGCAGGATACAAAGCTGAGCCACACAGACAAGCAGGGCCGTGCCGATGCGGTAAGCGAGGTAAGCGCCGCAGGGGGGCGCCCACCTCTGGAGGGTGCCGTCGCGGTGCTTACCCTCGCCCCGGCGCCCCAGCCCAATCGTGGACTTCGGACTTCCCTGCTGCCCTCACAAGCATAGTGCTTTTACGAGGCAGCTCGGGCTCTCCCTCCTTCCTTCCTTGGTTCCCGCTCTGGCTCCCCGATAAGCAGCCCCCCCCCCCCGCGTGTTTTAACCTTTACTCTCCGACGTGGCAGCGATGTCAATCAATGAAGAACGCACAACAGACTCGTTTCCAGCTTCTCTCTTCACACAGTGTCCCGCCTTCAGCGTCAGTGATGATGCATTTCCTGTTCCCGCGAGGGCGGGACACTGTGTGAAGAGAGAAGCTGGAAGCGAGTCTGTTGTGCATTCTTCATTGATTGACATCGCTGCCACGTCGGAGAGTAAAGGTTAAAACATGCGGGGGGGGGGGGGGGCTGCTGATCGGGGAGCCAGAGCGGGAACCAAGGAAGGAAGGAGGGAGAGCCAGAGCTGCCTCGCAAAAACGCTGCAGCCTGCCACATGTAGGGGGGAAGGCAGGGGAGAGGAGAATTGTTGGCCATGTATGGATGCAGGGCAGGGAGAGAGAAGAAATCACTGGACAGGAGGGGAGAGGGCAGAGCAGGGGAGAGAATTGCTGACATGGATGGAGGGGAGGGCAGGGAAGAGAGGAGAATTGCTGGGCATAGATCGAGGGGACAGGGGAGAGAGGAAATTATCTGGAGATAGATGGAGGAGAGGGCAGGGGAGAACGGAGAGTTCCTGGACATGGATGGATGGATGGAGGGGAGGGCAAGGGAGAGAGGAGAATTCTGGACATGGATGATGGGAGATGGGAAGATGGGATCCGGAGATGGGAAGGCGGTAGAACAAGAGGACATGAAATGAGATTGAAGGGGGGCAGACTCAAAAAAGATGTCAGGAAGTATTTTTTCACGGAGAGGGTGGTGGATGCTTGGAATGCCCTCCCGCGGGAGGTGGTGGAGATGAAAACGGTAACGGAATTCAAACATGCGTGGGATATGCATAAAGGAATCCTGTGCAGCAGGAATGGATCCTCAGAAGCTTAGCTGAAATTGGGTGGCGGAGCAGGTGGGGGGAAGAGGGGTTGGTGGTTGGGAGGCTAGGATAGGGGAGGGCAGACTTATATGGTCTGTACCAGAGCCGGTGATGGGAGACGGGACTGGTGGTTGGGAGGCGGGAAATACTGCTGGGCAGACTTATACGGTCTGTGCCCTGAAAAAGACAGGTACAAATTCAAGATAAACTCATATCTTGGGCAGACTAGATGGACCATGCAGGTCTTTTTCTGCCGTCATCTACTATGTTACTATGGATGGAAGAATGGGGACAGGGGAGAGAGGAAATTTTCTGGAGATGGATGGAGGAGAGGGCAGGGGAGAACGGAGAGTTCCTGGACATGGATGGATGGATGGATGGAGGGGAGGGCAAGGGAGAGAGGAGAATTCTGGACATGGATGGATGAATGGGGACAGGGGAGAGAGGAAATTTGCAGGATATGGGTGGATGGATGGAGGAGAGGGAAGGGGAGAATGGAGAGTTGTTGGACATGGATGGATGGAGGGGAGGGACGTCAGGAAGGAGATGCACATGGATGGAGGGGAGGGAAGAGAGGAGAAATGCTGGACATGGATGGAGTGGAGGGTAGGGAAGAGAGGAGAAATGTTGGACAAGGATGGGGGGGAAGGAAAGATAAAGGAAGGAGATGCACACGGATGGAGTGGAAGGGAGAGAGGAGAAATGCTGGACATGGATGGAGGGGAGAGAAGACAAAGGTTGTAGATGCACATGGATGGAGGGGAGGGGAGTGAGGATAAATGCTTTATATGGATGGAGGGGAAATTGCTGAATTTAAAGGCTGGATTGGAACACTTTGAGGGCAGATGTTGAAACTGGAGAAAGGATAGGGTGGTAGACAGGATGCATAAGGACACAGAAAGATGGTGGACATGGTGAGAGAAAAAAATATCAAATGGAAAGAAGACACTGGGACCAAAGCTAATAGAAAAACTAAATGCTCTGACAGCAAAGGTAGAAAACATTTTTTATTCAAAATTTATTAATTGGAATATGTCAGCTTTTGGAAATGTACATCTGTGATATTTTGCATGTAAGTTTCAATGTTTCTAGTATTGCTGCATGCTGAGTCTGACTTCTTGTATTTTGCCTTCATATCTGTTAAGCCATGTGTTTTTCATGTGTGATCAAGATGCAGTATTCTGCTAGCGTGAAGTATTTGCAGCCCTTTTTGTTTTATTTTGGTTTCACTAGGTTGTGTACTGGTGTTTTAGAGCCCGGTGTAATTATAGTGCTGCCTTTCCACACATAAAGGTTGTAGCTCGTCCTGTCCTTGGAATTAGTGCTGTTATGGTTTGGTAAGGCTATGAGTGTGTTTTGCACAAGTTTGTATATAGTGTTTTGCAGTGGAGAGATTGTGTGTTGGCGTTACTAAGGTGGCACCAAAACATCAGAAAGGGTGTACAGCGTAAATCATGACACACTACCTCTTGAAGGATCTACATATGGTCGTTAATAAAAGGACCTCATTGTGAACACTAGCCACCCTAAAAGGGTGTTTATTGGCTCTACACGTATCATGATATTATGATCCCTTGTTTCATATTGTTGACGGTCTGCATGTTCCGTATGGTGATATATTGGTGTATTAGGGTCTTCCCAGTATAATATTTATGGTACAGTAAGGTTCTGAGTGTGTTTTTGCACAAAGTTGTGCATAGTGTTTTGCAGTTGAGCGATTGTGTTTAGTATATGCTTTGAGCAACCACTTTATTCTTTGACATATGATACATATCTAATATCTAAATTTAATAAAAGGTATTAACTGTGACTTTTATTTTTACTTATTTTTTTTCTGTGTGTTGTCAAACACTTATGGAGGTAAGCTCCGCCCCTGGCCCACCCCTAACCCCACCCCCTTTAGCCTCCCCAAACAGTTGGGCCACCAACCGCCTATGGCAGGCATGGTTGGGAGGGCAAAGAGACAGGCATGGATGGGAAGGCAGAGAGGCATGGATGGGAGGGCAGCAGCAGGGCCCAGGGAGAGGACAAATTGCTGGAAGGGGAGGGGAGAGAGGAGGATTGCTAGCTATGGATGCAGCAGGGAAGGGCAGAGAGGGACAAGGATGGACATGGGGGCCCAGGGAGAGGACAAATTGCTGGAAATGGAGGGAGGGGAGAGAGGAGGATTGCTGGCTATGGATGGAGGAGGGAAGGGCAGAGAGGGACAAGAATGGACATGGATGGGAGGGCAGGACCCAGGGAGAGAGAAGAAATTGCTGGAAATGGATATAGAGCAAGAAATGAAGAAGAAAGGAGGAAAGTAAAGAAATAAATGGAAAGGAAGCCCTGGAAATGGAGTTAAGAGGACAGATAGCAGCAGACTCAGATACTGGGCCAGCATGATCGGAAAAAGAAAGTCACCAGACAACAAAGGTAGAAAAAAATCATTTTATTTTCATTTTAGCGTTTGGAATATGTCCACTTTGAGAATTTACATCTGCTATCTTATTTTGCAATGTATAGCAATTTGTTTCTAAGAATATTGCTGACAATTCCTGTCAGTGTGGCAAGTGGTGAGCGATCATTTTCACTGGGGGGGGGGGGGGCTGATCATTTTCACGGGGGGGGGGGGGGGGCGCCAACTGATAGTCTGCAGGGGGGCGCCAGAGACCCTAGGCACGGCCCTGCAGACAAGCAACATGACTATGGCAGAAGCTAAGTAGAGGGGACTACAACAAGCAAGGTAGACTAGGCAGGACACAAAGCAAACAAACAGACAAACAAACAACAGAACTAAGGCTAAAGGCAGAAGTGCATACAGGCACCACAATTAAGAAGACTACTACTACTATTTATCATTTCTATAGTGCTACAAGGCATACACAGCGCTGTACACCATACACAAAAAAGACAGTCCCTGCTCAAAGAGCTTACAATCTAGATAAGACAGGTAAACAGACAGAACAATTAAGGGTAAGGGAATAAATAAGTGAGAAGACAAGACACAGAAGTGCCCACAGGCACACAGATTAGAGCAAGGCAGAAGTGGTACTGCAAACGGACTAACCTAGGGACCTTTGGCATTGCAAAGGCCCTGAATGAAAGTGAACCACTTCCTTATAACAGGACAGAGACAGGAAATACACAGAACCCAAAGTGAGGCTTGAAACACAGAGGAAGTGGAAACCCTACAGGACAGAAACAGGAAATATACACTGAACACCGAAGTGAGGCTTGCAACACACAGGAAGGAGACAACAATACGGATAGAAGCCAGCTCATGAGCTGACCAGCAGAATAAGGTGAGTCAAAAGAGGGGTCACGGCCACAACCGTGACAGCTTTCCTAACTTTATTTGCTGAGTTAACTGGGCACCAGTTTGAATATCAGCCAGTGTCTGGTTAACTTCCAGGTGACTGCAGATACCCGAAAGTTCAACGCCAGAAGCCAGACTTGGCCCAGCATTGAATATCTGGAGTTCTTTCAGCCTGCAGCTGGGAGGCTTACAAGCCACTTACCAGCACAATCTGAATACCGAGCCATTTATATGTAAGTGAAAATTTAGTGTATGCAGGTATTTAGCGTGGTATGCTCTACCTCCAAGTTTTTGACTGAAAACTCACTAATAATGACACACTTACACTTACCTCAGGCCAAATAATTATTCATTAATATGCATGCTATTGAAAGGACTTGGCTAGCTGTAACAGAGGACATGAAACACGAAGGCCATGGATAGGAGAAGATGTGGTATATCAATAGGTCAGTCCTTAGGGAGGAGCAGATTTGATTTCATTTTTCCCAATACAAACCAAAACACACTTTTGTTCAGGAATTCTTATATACATACCCACATTCACACCTCAGTATTTCCCTTTGAAAACGAGCTTGCATTCTTGCAGGTATGAAGTATCCCAGTGCCCGGGTGCACGCTGCACGGGGGGGGGGGGGGGGGGGGGAATACAGGGAGCAACCATGCAGCTGTCGGCTCTGCCGGTTCCCTGCTCCCTCTGATGTTATTTCCTGTTCCGGGGTAGAGGGAGCAGGGAACCGGCGGAGCTCCCAGCACCACAGGAGGTAACAGGCAATGCACCCGGGGGGAGGGTGTCTTGAGAAGATGAACCGGGGGAGAGATGAGACACTACACCCTGGGGGGGGGGGACAACACTGCACCCCGGGGGGGGGATGCTGCGTGGGGAGGGGGGTGCGCAGAGGCCCGCCCTGCATGCCAGCAAACCAAGGAACGCCACTGAAGTATCCACAAGACTGTGAATTCTGCATGGAGTTTCACTACACTATTGTCCTCAAAATCAATTCCACATAAAAATCAACATGGCCTATTTTATTGTTCTTGAATTCACCCTCAAATTATTCTATTTATTATTATAATTACTCATCTTCTTCTCTTTGTCATCATGTTGGCTTTTGCCATCGCATGCCCAAGGTAGAGATGACAAAATGTTTAGCTCTTCTGGATACTGTTTCTCTCTTTTCGGAGAGTTAGGGGCAGTGCAGTTTTCCTAGCGAAAAAGGTGCCAGTACTCAAAATGCCAGGCCACCCTTCAGGGATGGAGCGATCACTGAGGGATCCACCCCACAATAGCCAGGCCCCCTGCAACCAGTCAAAGAATCTATGACAAGGCAGAATTGGTGTGTAGAGCCTGAGCTCTTTCATTAAAACTTGAGGTCCATGGGTCAATTTTAGCAGACAATGGAAAAGGTGCCGGTACTCAAATGCTAGGCCACCCTTCAAGGGTGGGGTGATCACTGAGGGACCCACCCCACAATAGCCAGGCCCCCTGCAACCAGTCAAAGAATCTATGACAAGGCAGAATTGGTGTGTAGAGCCTGAGCTCTTTCATTAAAACTTGAGGTCCATGGGTCAATTTTAGCAGACAAATGAAAAGGTGCCGGTACTCAGTACCCCCAATTACCCCTCAAAAAAAGCCCTGGTTAGGGGTATGTGCTCCCAGCCATAACCCTTAAGCACGGTTGGAGATCTTAGTGAACCAGGGGAGGGAAAATAAAAACAAAACAAAAACGAGACCTCAAACTAGAGCCAGGAAAAGTAAAGGGAAAAAAAAGAGATTAATCTTATTAGGATCATATATCATGAGGATGTCAGGTGTGAAAGCAAATGAATGGCCTGTGTTTATCTCTGCTACACTGTGTGGTTCACCAGACGACTCACTCCAAGCCGCCTTTTTTCCTTCTTAATAAATTGGCCAAGTCAGTGCAGAGAGCTGATAATGAATGTGTGCAAGTGGGGTCTAAAGCTTTCCTTCCAGCGTTTAGATGCTACCCGGCACCTTTATTTTATCACAACTGATTGGGAAAACCCTTTAGAAAGATGAAGTAGGGAGAAATCAAAATAAATGGATTCCATTAAAACCAGCAATGCATCAACTGCTTGATAAAAGTGATTAATAAACAACTTGGGCTGGTGATTGATTGAACTCTTTAATCAGAGTGGCTAAACTGAGTTAATACAGAGAGTTTGATCATGCTCGAAGTTCACGTTTTCTCTGGGTTTTGTAGTTTGTGTATGTTCTGTTACTTAAATATGTCTCCCACAGACCTAACCTTCACAGTACAGGAAGGGTGGAACATGAAAGTTGATAAAATACACTGTATTATTCACTGAAAAACTTACCAATAAAATATTACATGTTATTAATGAATGCAGGGCCAGATTTATCCTTATTGTGGTCCTAGGTTGTATCATTTAATTATTTTATAGCATTTATACCCCGCTCTTTCCCGCTCTACAGCAGGTTCAGTGCTGCTTACAAGGTATGGTACAAAGCGTCACAGAGATAACCCAGTTGTATAGGGTAGGCCAATAGGAAGAGACGTGGGGGAGAGGATTGGAGTACGGGTAGTGCTAGTGGTGTGGATTAGGTTCATGAGTTAAGTTGGGTTGTTAGGGTAGGCTTGTTTGAAGAGGTAAGTTTTCAGCCTTGATTAAGTAGAAAGTAAATTTTAGGTTTTATAGATCTCCACTTCCCAAGCTGTAGAGGTCTAAAATACAGACTAATACATGCGTCCAGCTTTTCCTATATGAGCACGCAGCTGTGGAATGCATTGCCACTTAACCTAACTATTTACGATTTAATCAACTTTCGAAAATCATTAAAGACTTATCTTTTCAACAAGGCATATCATAATGATCAATAACAGAAATTCTATCGCATCACAACTTGCCTGTTACCCTGACTGTTTTCTCATATACCGAATAGCTTAATTCTAACATGTTATATTTGCTCTTTATGTAATACCAATTGTTTCTTTACTCTTGAATGGCGAATGCCATGATGGAATACTGTAAGACACATTGATCCTACAAATGGGTGGGAAAAAGTGGGATACAAATGCAACAAACAAACAAATAAATAAATAAATAAATAAATAGATGATACATAAAAAATATAAAACAACCAACAACAGTCAATAATAAAACCAATAATTATGATTATTTTTATTGCAATTTTCATTATTTATAAATGCATTTAAGGGCCCTGCTACGAAGCGGTGGTAAGCCCAATGCGGACTTACCGCTCACTAAAAGGGAAATAGTGCTGGGCTACCGCAGCGGCCCAGCAGTTATTCCCTCCCCCATCACGCACCATTTCCGGCGCTGCAAAAAATATTTCAATTTTTGTAGCACTGGTGTGTACCCGGATAGCATCAATATTAACAACGGAGATAAGAACATAAGAGTAGCCATACCGGGTCAGACCAATGGTCCATCTAGCCCAGTATCCTGTTTTCCAAACAGTGGCCAAGCCAGGTCACAAGTACCTGGCAGAAACCCAAATCGTGGCAACACTCCATACTACAAATCCCGGGGCTTCTTTATGCTTGCTTTCAATAGATGCTCAGTTTTGAGACGTTCATTGTCCAGCTAAAGGCGGTCTGCAAGAGGCTCTGCAACTTGGTTAGTTATTTTACGTAGAAGCCTGAATTTTTGCATCAATCTATTAGGCCTACACGTAAGATGACAACATTCTAGGGGGAACAAGAAAGGTCCAATGATTGTAAACTGTTGTATTTTATGTTATTTATTTATTTGTAGCATTTGTATCCCACTTTTTCCCACCAATTTGCAGGCTCAATGTGGCTTACATTTGCCGTAATGGCGGTTGCCATTTCCGGGTAACAGAGTTACAAATGGTATTGCGTTAAGGTGCATACATACATTTGCCGTAATGGCGGTTGCCATTTCCGGGTAACAGAGTTACAAATGGTATTGCGTTATATACCATGTGCATACATACATGGTAAAGAAGAATAATTTATGGTATTGCATGAAGGCTCCTGAGTAATAAATTGGATTGTGACATACATTAGGTCGTCAACTATAGAGAGACCCTATTCAACATAAGGTTTAAAGTGGTTTTGCTTGATCATTAATATCAAAGAGGTTGTTCAGTCATGTGATAAGTCATGTGATAAGGGTAGTAGATTTGGGAAGCAATACTAGTTGCCTGTCCTATTAAGTTATAGGAAAACTGAGTTATAGGGAAACTGAGTTTTGCACACCAGTTATCTTAGAGGGCCCGGGTAGGTTTTGGGCTGTATTGGCCTGGCTACCACCTGTGCATATTTTATTGCATGGTGAAGTCTGCAGGGCCAGGCTGATGAAGATGCCACTGAGGGTTTCCGAAGGCGGGAGAGGTTCTTTTGGAATGCAACCATCAGCTTTAAAGAACCCTTCACGTGCATCCTGCAAAAGCTTGGGTTGAAGTAACTAGCACAGCAGATTTGTGATTATATTGTGGATGTACTATTTGATGTGACATCCAACATTATTTGATACTGGAACCATTACATCTGTGGAACTGACACATGAACCCTGACACAGCAATCTGCTGAAAAATGGTCCATGTCTGGTCTTTGAATACATATTGCATCCTTATCTTACTATTATTTTTGTCTCCTTTGTCCCATCTGTGGCCCACAACATTTGCTTTTGTGGTTCCTTGTTTGTGTTGCTGTTTTCTTCTGCCTTGCTCATCTTTCTACTATTCCTCACCAATCATAGTAAACATAGTAGATGACGGCAGAAAAAGACCTGCACGGTCCATCCAGTCTGCCCAAGATAAATTCATATGTGCTACTTTTTTTTATTTGTACTGTCCTCTTCAGTGCACAGACCGTATAAGTCTGGCCAGCCCTATCCCCGCCTCCCAACCACCAGCTCTGGCACAGACCGTATAAGTCTGCCCAGCACTATCCCCGCCTCCCAACCACCAACCCCGCCTCCCAACCACCAGCTCTGGCACAGACCCTATAAGTCTACCCAGCACTATCCCTGCCACCCACCACCAGCTCTGGCACAGACCGTATAAGTCTACCCAGCACTATCCCCGCCGCCCAACCACCATCCTCGGCACAGACCGTATAAGTCTGCCCAGCACTAGTCCCGCCTCCCACCACCAACTCTGGCACAGACCGTATAAGTCTGCCCAGCACTATCCCTGCCTCCCAACCACCAGCCCTGCCTCCCAATCTCGACTAAGCTCCTGAGGATCCATTCCTTCTGCACAGGATTCCTTTATGTTTATCCCACGCATGTTTGAATTCCGTTACCGTTTTCATCTCCACCACCTACCGCGGGAGGGCATTCCAAGCATCCACCACCCTCTCCGTGAAAAAATACTTCCTGACATTCTTCTTGAGTCTGCCCCCCTTCAATCTCATTTCATGTCCTCTACTGCCTTCCCATCTCTGGAAAAGATTAGTTTGCGGATTAATACCTTTCAAATATTTGAACGTCTGTATCATATCACCCCTGTTTCTTCTTTCCTCCAGGGTATACGTGTTCAGGTCCGCATTTATTACTTTTGGTTCTACTCCTCTTCCTTCCACACAGGCTTCCTATTATTCTTCCTCGTCATCCCCCTATTACTTCTGATCCTAACCCTCCTTCTGCATGATTGCCTTGTAGCTCCTTAGCAATAATCCACAGCAAAGATGACAGTCCAAAGCAAAGAGCAGTCCACGATCGTTTCACCAAAATCCACTAACAGGCCATCCATGATTCCCTCCAGCAGCAAGATCTCTCATCTTCAGCACAGAGAATGAATCAGAGTTATGAATCAGAGTATGAGCCCATACGCCAGGCCCCCCTCCCTGCCCATCTTCAAATCCTTGCTCAAAGCCCACCTCTTCAATGTCGCCTTCGGCACCTAACCACTTTACCTCCATTCAGGAAATCTTGACTGCCCCAACTTGACATTTCGTCCTTTAGATTGTAAGCTCCTTTGAGCAGGGACTGTCCTTCTTTGTTAAACTGTACAGCGCTGCGTAACCCTAGTAGCGCTCTAGAAATGTTAAGTAGTAGTAGTAGTTACCAGAAGTCTGAAAATTTTCCAGCCCAATTTGGGGCCAAAAGTAGTCCAACACCCAAAACAGCTACCTGAGGAGCAGGAGGGGCCCCCCTTGGAGTTGTTCAGAGCTACCTGGGAAGCAGCCTCACCAGCAAACTATTTGAGAAGCAACAATTGGAAACTGCCTTCAGCCAGTTTAGAAAAGCCACCCAATTTCACAACTCTAGCCAGAATCATCTCCAACTCCTCAGATTCCCTAGACATAGGGTGTTGAATTAACTCTACCACCCTGACTGGCCCCACAAACTCCAGTGTGGAAAACATACCCCCTACTTTTGGCCTAGTGAGGGCCATTCTCCCTCCCTATTAGCAAGGAATGTTAATAGTTGTACTTGTCTATGTAAATCTTATGTTAATGATCCTTTATTTCAATCACTGGATGCTTGCCTCTTGCTTCCAGCAATCAGGGAATTATCCTCACAGATAGTTTATAGTTTGTTAAAATTTGCTATGCCGCTAAAGCTAATTAGCATGTCTCAGCGGTTTACAATAACTAAAATATAAAGACGTGAAAAAAAGAAAAGAACTACAATTTGGATAGGAAAGGTAACAAATCCTAGCAACAACACCCAAAAAAAAAAAATATATATATATATATATTCCCCCACCCATCACCTCCCACATAGCCTTCTCTGCTAAACTACTATCTCCCACACAGGGATCCAAGGTCTTCACCCTAATTATATGAGTGGGTTGCGGGACTGACTTCAAATCCAGGTGGCTACCCTATAAGATCTGGGTCTATCACACCACTTGGGCTGGGGGGTCCTTCTTCCCCCCCCCCCCCCCCACTCTCCTACCAAATCACAGTAATAAAAGACCAAGTTTCAAGCATTATTTTATTTATTTGTTTTAATCATTGTAATATCTTCAGTTAAACAAAAGTTATGGAGGCATTATTTTTCATTCAACCCTTGTGTGTGAGCAATTATACATGTAAATTTCATTATATAATACTAGTATATGTTGGCATTATGTGCCAGCATTTAGATATGGCCGCTTATGCCATGTCAGTGAGTAACGTAAATGACCACGACCAAATTTTATTTTAGGATCTGATTTAGCGCTTTAGCTAATAAAAGGTCAAAGCAGGGTACACTAATAATTCCAGATTGGATAAAAATGGAAAAGAACTCCAATTAAAACAGGAAAGACCACATACATACAGACAACATTCACAATTTATGTAAGTAGAAATAAATCCATTCAAATTAGACATTGGAAGTAGGCTGTTTCAGTAGGAGACTGGGGGGGGGGGGGGGGGGGCTGTGCATCGCAACAGCTAATTAACAGGTAAATTAAATGACAACTGAAAACAACGTTTTAAAATAAGGACTTTAATTTTGGTAAAGAAAGTTTGGCTCTGATGTTAGAAGGAAGTCATCCCATAGTCTTGGTGGCAAATGAAAAAGTGCTGACGGTCTGATGGTTTCATAGTGTGCGAATGTTAATGACGGCAGAGCTAAATGGTGAATATCTAGAGAATGAAGGGAATGGGCTGGGGTATATGGAATAATTACAGAAGACAGATAAAGTGGGGATCCAGTATGTAACACTTTATGTATGATAACTAAAGACTTTAAACCAAATTTGAAATTTTACAGGGTAAAAAAAAAGTGTAATTGTAGGAATACTGGGGTAACATGGTCATACTTTTCATCCTGGAACAGTAAACCAATTGCCGAATTCTGGAGTGTGTGTAACTGATGGTATTCTAGAATCCTAACGTATAAGTGCTGGGCATGCCCTTGACCTGCCCATGCCCCTCCCACATGCACATCCCTTGCAGTTCCGTGCTATAGCTTTTGCATGCTAAGTGTCTAAGAACATACTGGGTCAGACCAATGGTCCATCTAGCCCAGTATCCTGCTTCCACCAGTGGCCAAGCCAGGTCGCAAGTACCTGACAGAAACCCAATTAGTAGCACTATTCCATGCTACCAATCCTGGGGCAAGCAGTGGCTTCCCCCAAGTCCATCTCAATAACAGACTATGGACTTTTCCTCCAGGAACTTGTCCAAACATTTTTTAAACCCAGATATGCTAACCTCCATTATCACGTCCTCCGGCAGTGAGTTCCAGAGCTTAACTATTCTTTCAGTGAAAGAATATTTCCATGCAAATGCATTGAGTTTCCTCTGGTCTTTTTGAAGGAGTGAAAGATTGATTCACCTCCATCCGCTGCACACCACTCAGGATTTTGTACTCCTTAATCATAACCCCCCCCACCCACCACCACCACCACTACCCAGCTGTCTCTTTTCCAGGCTGAAGAGCCTCACTCACTCTCTCTATTTCCTCGCCTCCCTTGGTCGTGCAACCAACATCACCATTTCTCTCTCCCCTCCTTCCCAAAGTCCAGTATTTCTCCTTGAAGTTTCTCCTTCTCCTGCTGCCGGCATCTAAGAGTCCAACCCCAGCAGTAATCATATAGTTCAAGGCCCAGCACCAGCGCTTACTCGAGCGCCGAGGAGCCTTCACATCTGTGTGCTCGGGAAAGCCCTGTGTGCTCAGGAAAGCCCTGTATGTCCCTCCCTCTCTGACACGTATGCAGGGCATTTTTTGAGGGGTTACTTGGGGGTACTGAGCTCTGGCACCTTTTCCATTGTCTGTTCCGATCTGAGGAAGAAGGGCAACCTTCGAAAGCTAATCAAGAAATGTATTAATTTATGTCCAATAAAAAAGGTAACATCTTATTTTCTTTTCCATGTTTTATTTTGTTTGATTTCTATTGATAACCATTGTCTGCTAAAATTGACCCATGGTCCCCAAGTTTTAATGAAAGATCTCAGGCTCTACACAACAACTCTGCCTTGTCGTAGATTCTGTGACTGCTTGCAAGGGGCCTGGCTATTGTTGGGGTGGATCCCTCAGTGATCACCTTACCCCTGAAGGGTGGCCTGGCATTTGAGTACTGGCACCTTTTTCGCTGGAAAAAAAATGCACTGCATGTATGTATCAGAGGGGCAGTACCAGCAGGACCTCCATGAGCAGATAGGTTAGAAGTTAGCACTGGTGCCAGGCTTTGTATTCTCTGATTGCTACTGGGGGCTGGTCTCTCAGACACAGGCAGCGGGAGGGAAATGGGATCAGCCCCATAGCGATGCCAACGGGCAGCTGGTAAAAAAGGTGCTGTTATGCTGTACCGGTGTGTACCGGCACAAATAAAGCCCTCCGGTTACATGGTACATCCAGCTTTCCAGCTTGACTATTATATTATGGTCAGCCTCACTATCTATATGATTTTTTTTTTTTACACACTTCTGGATTTCACAGAATCATATTAGATGCTTTTTGTGTGTATAGCTATGCAGAATGATCATGACAGCCAATGCGATTTCTAGTTTCGGCTCCTTCAAACCAGTGGCGTAGCTACGTGGGGGCTTGGGGGGGACTGGGCCCCCGTAGATTTGGCCCTGGACCCCCTTCCGACGACCCTCTTGAACCCCTTCCCGCCGTCGCCTGCCTTTGCTGGCGGGGGACCCCAACCCCCACCAGCCGAGATCCTCTTCTTTCCGCAAAAGGCTTCCTTCTGTTTCTGACGTAGAACGTGCAGGACGTCAGAAACAGAAGGAAGCCTTTTGCGGAAAGAAGAGGACCTCGGCTGGCGGGGGTTGGGGTCCCCCGCCAGCAAAGGTAGGCGACGGCGGGTTGGCGGCGGGGGGGGGGGGGTCGAGAGGGTCATCGGCAGGGGGGGGGGCAAAGTTGGTGGTAGCGGCGGCGGCGGGGCCGGCAATGGCGGGGGGTGGGTTGGCAGTGGCAGGGGGGTCGGCGGCACCGGGGGGGGGGATAAAATGTTCCCCCTCACCTCGGGCTCTGGACGCCCCTCCCGCCGAAGTCTGGCTACGCCCCTGCTTCAGACAGGGCCCTAACTCAGAGTAAATTCCCTGTCCATTGTGGATTCCTGTAAGAACAGAGCATACGATCTTATTTCTAACGTAAGTTTTAGTATCTTGCAACGTTTAAAAGTAAATAGCCAGGCCGAAAGAAACAAAAATAGGTGCTTTCACTACTGAAAAGTGAAGGCTTTTCCTCTCTCTTCATCCCCCTCCCCCCCCCACCCTCACACACCTTTTCAATCTATAACAGTTTACTTTGTTTCCAAGGTAAGAACATTTGGGGAATCATTTAACACTACATCTGGGGTTGGAATTCTACAGGGGAATAAATCACAGGTCATTATAAACTAAGCCATAATGCTAGAGAAAATGTATATAGCCAATGTACAATGTGTAAAAATAACAATTCTCTCCGTGATAATCTAATACTCTTTACAATATTAGTTGAAAAGAATCAGCTACAAACCTACCCATGTGTCTGAGTCATTTAACACCTTCTTAAAACACTAGTACAATAAATAAATAATAAATGATAATAATAGCAGCACAGTGGGATATCTTCTGAACGGATCGTTTGCCTGCAGTCACAAATTGGTGGGACTTCAGAACTGATAAGGTGGTAGAACAAGCCAAACTTCTCTGGGATTTCAAGATACAGACTGACAAACACTTGCCTCTCAACAGACCTGAGGTTACTGCGTTTGAAAAGAAGTAGGTATGCATCATAGAAATATGGAAAAACTAGTGAAAAAGGCCCGTTTCTGACGCAAATGAAGCGGGCGCTAGCAAGGTTTTCCTCTAAGTGTGTATGTTTGAGAGAGTGTGTGTGAGAGTGACTGTGTGAGAGAGAGACAGAGTGAATGTGCGAGTGTGTGTGTGTGTGTGTCATAGAGTGAGACTGTGTGTGTGAGAGTGAGAGTGTGCGGCAGGGGCCCCCCTCCCACCTTTCCTTCCCCCTCTCTTTCCCCCCTCCTCCCTCCCTCCCTCCTCCTTTTAGGGTCGTCGCCCCCCCTCCTCCATTTAGGGTCCGTTTCTGACACAAATGAAACGGGCGCTAGCAAGGTTTTCCTCGTACTGTGTATGTTTGAGAGTGTGTGTGTGAGAGTGACTGTGTGTGAGAGTGAGACTGGGTGTGAGTGTGTCTGTGAGAGATAGTGTGTGTGTCAGAATGATAGTGTGTGCGAGTGTGTATGTGAGACACGAGAGAGAGAGAGAGTGTGTTTCACACAGATACAGTGTGTTTGAGTGTGAGACAGTGTGTTTCACACAGATTACAATGTGTGTGAGAGAGTGAGTGTGATAGAGAGCGAATGTGAGAGTATGTGTGCGATACACAGATTGTGAGAGCGAGAGTTTGCAGAACCCCCTCTTCTTACCCCTCCCCCTCTCTCCCTCTCCCCCCTCTCTTCCCCCTTCCACCCATGTCCGAGTTCCAGAAACCCCTCCCACGTGTTCCCATCCGAGTTGCAGGACCCCCTTTCCATTTTTCCCATCCCCCTCTCCCCTTCCCGCGTCTCCCCCCCTTCTCCGAGTTACAGGACCCCCCCTGCTACCCCCTGATCTAGCACCCCCTCGTCCCCTTCCAGTTCCAGTTCCCGCCCCTCCCCTTCCAGTGGATTTCCAGGAATCCCCTCCCCCCGTCGTTTCAGGACCCCCTTCCCCCTCTCTGTCGTTTCAGGACCCCCCTCCCTACCTCTCTGGCCCGCCCCCTCATTACAGCCATCTGTCGCTTTAAAGTTATTACCTCCTACACGCAGGGACACTGGCCGCTTCAGACAGCCTCTTCTTTCGCTTGTGTTTCAGCTGTTCCTGTGGTTCCACGAACAGAAACAGAAGCGAACGAAAAGGCTGTTTGAAGTTGCCAGCGTCCCTGCGTGCAGGAGGTAATAATTTTTAAGCAGGCGGCTGTAGGAAGGGGATGGCCAGAGAGGGGCGACAGTGTCCTCAGGTGTTTTTTTTTTGGAGGGCGGCAGTTTCGGGAGCGCGGCACTGTCGTGAGCTGTTTGTTTTTTTGTGGGCGGTGGCAGGTTCGAGAGGTGTTCCGTGCCTCGTCTGTTCTTCGGGTGTGTGTGTGTGTGTGTGAGGGGGGGTGCTTTTGTGATGCGCGTGGGGGGGGTTGTGTTGCAGGGAGCACTGCCAGCTGATTCTCAGGCGGGGGGGGGGGGGGAAGTACTCCTCCCCTTGCCTTGGAATCAGCTGTCTGTGACGTTACTGACGTCATTACGTTATAAGCGGCTTAGCTGTCCACATCGAGGGGTCCACGGTCCCAGGCAGGTTAGAATGTTGGAGGTGAGTATTATTATATAGGATGAAAATAGATAAAGACCTTATGGCCTATCCAGTCTGCCCATCCATACCATCTACAATTCCTTCCTCTACCTTAGAGATCCTATGTACTTGTCCCAAGGTTTCTTGAATTCAGATGCAGTCTCTGTCTCCACCACCTTCACCAGGAGGTCGTTCCACGAATTCACCAACCTTTCCATGAAGAAATATTTCCTCAGGTCTGAGTCTATCCCGTTCACCTTCTTCCTATGCCCCCCTCATTCCAGAGCTTCCTTTCAATCATAGAGGTGACAATTCTAGTAGACATCTATGTTGAAGACAAATAGTTAGAAAAGATCATGTACTATCAAGACCTGAAGATTAAAGCTGAATGACTCTGGCAAAACCTGCAGTTGTGGTCTGTGTATTAATTGGTGCCCTTGAAGCAATGTCAAAAGACCTGGAATAACATCTGAAAACACTGGACATTGACAAACTCACCATCCATCAACTCCAGGAGGCCTCAGTGTTTGGAACTGCCCAAATCCTGCACTGATACCTCTGAATATTTTAGGTTCTTGAGAAGAACTCAATATTTAGAGTCCAAATCCAGCCAAGAGCATCTGAAAGGCTGCCCAAAATCTAGTAATACAAAAGTGGAAAGACCTACCTCCAGCAAAAAGGACAGTCTGAAATAACTACAGGCCAATAACCTGTCTGCCAACAATATTCAAACTGCTGACAAGAATAATAGTCCAGCACCACATGGAAAGTAACAATTTGCTTCCAGTGGAACAAAAAGGAAACACTAGAGGCATGAAAAATCAGCTCCTGATTGATAAAATGAACCTGGGAAAATGCAAATGTTGAAAACAAACTTGAATGTAGCTTGCATTGATTACAAAAAAGGCGACTCATTGCCACACAGGTGGATTTTGAAATGCCTGAAAATAACTAGTGTGAATGAAAATATCAGAAACACTGTATAGAAAGCAGTGAGAGAGTGGAAAACGGAACTAACGATTGGAAGTAAGGAAGTCTGTCAGGTGAACATCGGGAGAGGAATATCTCAGGGAGACTCGGTTTTGCCTTTGTTGGTTGTGATTGCTTATGATTCTACTGTCGGTTATACTGAGCAAGACAGCCGTGGGCTACCATTCTGGAAAAAAAACATCTCCAAAAATGTCTACTATCCACTGAAAAATTGAAGCTTATTGAATCACTGCTAAATACCCCTGAATATTCAGTGGAGATATTGTCATGGAATTTGGATTAGACAAATGTGTCACTTTAGCTCTGAATAAGGGAAAAGTAGTTGCCATTGATAGCATATCAATAGAAATCAAACAAAATAAAACATGGAAAAGAAAATAAGATGATACCTTTTTTATTGGACATAACTTAATACATTTCTTGATTAGCTTTCGAAGGTTGCCCTTCTTCCTCAGATTGGAAATAAGCAAATGTGCTAGCTGACAGTGTATATAAGTGAAAACATTCAAGCATTACTATGACAGTCTGACAGGAGGGGGGTGGGTAGGAAGTATGCATGGGGACATCAAAGCATATCATTGATATTCTAACAGGATGGGTGTGGATAGGTGAGGGGTGGGGTGATCAACAGAGACATACAGCTTTATGGTTTATAATGGGCTAGGAACCCCAGATCCTTGTTAAGTCCTTTCTGTTGGGTGTTAAAATATTCAATCATTCTGACTTCAATGGTCTTACATTCTTGTATGGTTTTAAAGTTACCTTTCAGGATTCTCACTGTGAAGTCACTGGTACAGTGTCCTGGTCCTGTAAAATGTTGACTTCGAAAGCTAATCAAGAAATGTATTAAGTTATGTCCAATAAAAAAGGTATCATCTTATTTTCTTTTCCATGTTTTATTTTGTTTGATTTCTATAGATTCTACATGGAATGTTGTTATTCCACTAGCAACATTCCTTGTAGAAGTCGGCCCTTGTAGATCACCAATGTGGCCGCGCAGGCTTCTGCTTCTGTGAGTCTGACGTCCT
This sequence comes from Microcaecilia unicolor, assembly GCF_901765095.1. Classification (NCBI taxonomy): domain Eukaryota; kingdom Metazoa; phylum Chordata; class Amphibia; order Gymnophiona; family Siphonopidae; genus Microcaecilia; species Microcaecilia unicolor. Next base: position 754,054,557 of record NC_044031.1, on the reverse strand, counting down.
GCACGTACGTGCAGGACGTCAGACTCACAGAAACAGAAGCCTGCGCAGGAATGTTGCTAGTGGAATAGCAACATTCCATGTAGAATGTCCAATAGTAGCAACATTCTATGTAGAATCTCCAATAGTATCTATTTTACTGTCATAGTAATGCTTGAATGTTTTCACTTATATACACTGTCAGCTAGCACATTTGCTTATTTCCGATCTGAGGAAGAAGGGCAACCTTCGAAAGCTAATCAAGAAATGTATTAAGTTATGTCCAATAAAAAAGGTATCATCTTATTTTCTTTTCCATGTTTTATTTTGTTGGATTTCTATTGATAACCTTAAGAGTGGACTAACACGGCTACCACACTCCTCTACTCATTGATAGCATAGAAATGCCCCATAATAAGATCATCAAGGGATTGGACAGTGAAGGAACCTACAACTATCTGGACATCCCACAGGTGGATAACATCACAAAAACAATAATGATAAAGAAACAATCACCAAAGAATACATCAGAAGGATTAGGAAAATCTTGGTGACTGAAATCAATGCTTACATCATAATGTATCTGTTATTTATTTATTATTACATTTGTACCCCGCGCTTCCCCACTTAAAGCAGGTTCAATGCGGCTTACATAGTAATAGGGATTACAACGTATTGATAGAGAAAATATAAGTAAGTATAGCAGAATAATAAAAGAGATAGGTAGGTAGAAATGGGCAAGGGTGAAGGGAGTAGGAGAGGTATGAGCAAGGGTAGGTGAGCATTGGAGGAGGGGTAGAGGAGGCGGGGGGATGGGACACGGGATAAGCAAATGGAAATTTAGTGGGAGATGTAGTCTAGGTCATTGTCGTTGTTTCCTGGATATGTGTTGGGTAGATGGGTACATAGGATTAGTCTGGGTCATTTGAGTAGGAGAGGTATGAGCAAGGGTAGGTGAGCATTGGAGGATGGGTAGAGGAGGCGGGAGGGGGATGGAACATGGGATAAGCAAATGGAAATTTGGTGGGAGATGTAATCTAGGTTATTGTCGTCTCCTGGATATGTGTTGGGTAGACGGGTTCATAGGATTAGTCTGGCTCATTTGGGTAGGCTTGTTTGAACAGATGGGTTTTTAGTGATTTCCGGAAGGGTAGATAGTTACTGATTGACCGGATAGGTCTGGGGAGTGCATTCCAGAGCTGACTGCCTAAGAAGGACAAGTTGGATCCATAGTAGGTTTTGTACTTGAGTCCTTTGCAATTAGGGTAATGTAGGTTGAGGTAAGTTTGCGAAGTTACAGACATGTTTCTGGAGGGAAGGTCCATCAAATTGAGCATATAGTCCGGAGATTCACCATGGGTAATCTTGTGGATTAATGTGTGAACCTTGAAGTTGATTCGTTCTCTGAATTTCAATGCTGTTAAATGTTTATATTTTTGATCCTGTTTCATGGTAGTCCTATTATTAGGTTTCAGTTTGCTGTATTTGTCTTCATACTTGTACGTTTTACTATTGTTATGCTGTTAAAATTGTAAGTTTGATGTTAAACTGTACCTACTGTACACCACCTTGGGAGAATCTTCATAAAGGTGGTTAATAAATCCAAATAAATAAATAAATAAAATAGTGGAAATACCATCAAGGACATCAACATTTGGGCCATACCTGTAATTAGATGCAGTGAGGGAACTATAAATTGGACTGGGGCAGAGCTAGAAACTTTAGATCAAAAAATGTAAAAAACGATGACCATCAACCATGTTTTCAACCCTACAGTGATGTTCACAGGCGTAATCTTCTTTGCAGCATAGGTGGAAGAGGGCTGCTACAAACAGTGGAAGATGAGAAACAAGGCCTGGCTGCCTACATTACCAAGAGTGAAAAGGATGCACTAAAACTAGTAGATCGACAAGGCTTACTTAAGACCAAAGAGGCCAAATAGATCTAAAACAAGAACAAGTAAGACATCGAAGAGGAAGGTACCACAGTAAACCACTCCATGGACAGTGCAACGAAAAGAAAAGTTGAAAAATCCAAAATGTAGCAGATGTTGAAAAGAACCCTATACTTTGCTGGTAGGTGTGCACAATGGTGGAAGGGTTAAGCACGCAAGCATATGCACATAAAGTAAAATTATAGACACAAACATTTATACCATTTTTAGGGCAGATGTAGATGAATCTTTACAAAATTGTGCTTAAATAAAGATCTACTTTCTTAAAGTAGGTGCTTTCTTACAAAATTACCCTCAGAGGCCGCAATTCTGCAATTGGGCACCTCACTTTAGACACCCCAATGCCACACAGTGAGGGCCTATTCAATAATGGCATCCCAACACCCAGATTCAGTTATAGAATAATAGCGTAAGCAGGCATTGGTGAGTCTAACATTTATACACCCGCAATTATGCCATAGACTGTGGTCACCTAAAAACATCAAGGACGTGCATACTGTAACTTATGCAGGTATGTGGGATACCCAGAATGGAGAACAGACTATCAGGCTTATTTTCGAAAGAGAAGGACGCCCATCTTTCGACACAAATCGCAAGATGGGCATCCTTCTCACAGGGTAGCCCAAATCGGCATAATCGAAAGCCAATTTTGGGCGTCTTCAACTGCTTTCCGTCACGGGGACGACCAAAGTTCACCGGAGGGTGTCAGAGGCGTAGTGAAGGTGGGACTGGGGCGTGCCTAACACATGGGCGTCCTTGACCAATAATGGAAAAAAGAAGGGTGTCCCTGACGAGCATTTGGGCGACTTTACTTGGTCCATTTTTCTAACGACCAAGCCACAAAAATGTGCCCTAAATGACCAGATGACCACCGGAGGGAATCGGGGGTGACCTCCTCTTACTCCCCCAGTGGTCACTAACCCCCTCCCACCCTCAAAAAAAATTGTTTTTAATATTTTTTCCAGCCTCTATGCCAGCCTCAAATATCATATGCAGGTCCATTGCAGCAGTATGCAGGTCCCTGGAGCAGTTTTAGTGGGTGCAGTGCACTTCAGGCAGGCGGACCCAAGCCCATCCCTCCCTACCTGTTACACTTCTGGTGGTAAATGTGAGCCCTTCAAAACCCACCAGAAACCCACTGTACCCACATGTAGGTGCCCCCCCTTCAGCCCTAAGGGCTATGGTAGTGGTGTACAGTTGTGGGGAGTGGTTTTTTTTTTTTTTTGGGGGGGGGGGGGGTTGGGGGCTCAGCACACAAGGTAAGGGAGCTATACACCTGGGAGCAATTTGTGAAGTCCACTACAGTGCCTCCTAGTGTACCCGGTTGTTGTCTTGGCATGTCAGGGGGACCAGTGCACTATGAATGCTGGCTCCTCCCATGACCAAATGGCTTGGATTTGGTCGCTTCTGAGATGGCCATCCTCGGTTTCCATTATCGGGGATGACCATCTCTAAGGTCAACCTAAATGTTGAGATTTGTGCATCTCTGACCGTATTATCAAAACGAAAGATGGACGCCCATCTTGTTTCGATAATATAGGTTTCCCCGCCCCTTCGCCGGGACGTCCTGCAAGGACATCCTCAGGAAAACTAGGGCACCCCTTTCGATTATGTCCCTCTATATAACATAAGTACATTAGTATTGTCACACTGGGACAGGCGAAAGGTCTATCAAGCCCAGCATCCTGTTTCCAACAGTGGCCAATCCAGGTCACAAATACCTGGCAAGATCCCCCCAAAAAGTTCAATACATTTTATGCTGCTTATCCCAGAAATAAGCAGTGTATTTTCCGAAGTCCATCTTAATAATGGCTTATGGATTTTTCTTGTAGGAAGCTATCCAAACTTTTATTAAACTCCGCTAAGCTAACTGCTTTTACCACATTCTCTGGCAACAAATTCCAGAGTTTAATTACACATGGAGTGAAGAAACCTTTTCTCCAATTCATATTAAATTTACTACTTTGTAGCTTCATCGCATGCCCTCTAGTACTAGTATTTTGGAAAGAGTAAACAAACGATTCACGTCTATGCATTCCACTCCACTTATTATTTTATAGACTTGTAACATATCTCCCCTCAGCCATCTTTTCTCCAAGCTGAAAAGCCCTTGCCACTTTAGTCTTTACTCATAGGGAAGTTGTCCCATCCCCTTTATCATTTTTGTGCCTTTTCTGTACCTTTTATAATTCTGATGTATCTTTTTGGAGTTATGGTGACCAGAATTGAGCACAGTATTCCAGGTCAAGAACAGGTCAAGAAAAGAGCTTGCTACCATGGCATTATTTTATTATAGATTGTGTAAAAGGCTGCTTCTCCTTTCCTGAGGTCTCTATGACTTCTTTCTAAGCTGGGTTGTTATCTGCCCTCTTTGAGCCCCATCTCTTTTTACTGTCTACCAGGGAACCTGGCTCCTTAATATGGCCCAGGGAAAGAGTTTCTTTAAGTGGGATCCAGAAGCCTCCTATTCTTTCCCTCATGTATGCACAAAAAAGCTTATAAAATTATCCCAGAGGTTATGAATGGTGACAAAAAGGCATGTTCTTTTCTGTGATCAGCATGGAGGGATGTTCTAGAGTGGAGTTTAAGCATAGCCATGGGGGGAGAGGGGGGGCAAAGTCTGTTGGTTTGGTTGGTGGATCTCCCCAAATCCCGCAGAAGGCAAAATGCTGCACAGGAGGGAAGGCACCAAGCAAATAACAGCAGAGCAATGGTGTTCAAAATTGTTTTTATTGAAAACAATAAGAGTGATCCGACACGACTCATGTTTTTGGCCTCACTGGCCTGCATCAGGGGTCCAGGAAACTGTCTTCCAATCAGTGGCGTAGCCAAGGGTGGGCTTGGGTGGGCTCAGGCCCACCCAGTAGCAGCACACCTATGATGTAGCTGGCAGAGATCCCCAAGCCCCACCAGCCGAAAATTCCCAACAACTGTCTCTCCTGCATACCTTGTAAATAGCAGATCTTTGTCTGCAGCAAGCAGCGACTGATACATACTGCTCGCACCAGCCCCAGAGTCTTCCCTCTGATGCATTCCCATCTATGCGGAAACAGGAAGTTGCATCAGAGGGAAAGCTGTGGGGCCAACATGAGCAGTATGTATTAGTTGCTGCTCGCTGGCGGTGAAAATCTGCTATTTAAGTGGGTATGCGAGGGAGGGGGGAAGTTTGATATGGCATGCAGGCGAGAGAGGGAGAAACCAAATCACTTGTGGGACAAGGCGGAGGTCTGCCCACCCATCTTGGGCCCAGGCCCACCCAAAATTGGGTGTCTGGCTACGCCCCTGCTTCCAATAAATGTTCCTAGATTGGTCATCAATGGATAAAATCTCTGCTCGATCGTCACTGGTTACTAAATTTTTGGAGTGACGATCGAGGGGAGATTTTGTCCATTGATGACCAATCTAGGAACATTTATTGGATGACAGTTTCCTAGACCCCTGATGCAGGCCGGTGAGGCCGAAACACAAGTCATATTGGGTCACTCTTACTGCTTTCAAAACAATTTTGAACACCATCTGTGAAAGGTTCCATTGCTCTATTGTTTTTTGCTTGGTAGATCCCCAAGCCCCACCAGCAGAAGCTTTCCTCCCACGTGTATGCTCTGTTTTAGTGAAAATGAGCGTGCACAATGCGTTGTCCTCATGTTGATACCAAGGTGCAAAGCAAACAGTGGATACAAAAAAGTCCTCTCTCAAGCGGTGTCTTCTGAAACAAGTTCTTTATTGCAGGGGCCGTATAGGCCTGCGTCAGGGGTCTCCTCCTCCCTTCTTCTGTGACGCACAAGCAGTTGCCGGTCGCGTGCGTCACAGAAGAAGGGAGGAGGAGACCCCTGACGCAGGCCTATACGGCCGAAACACGATTCGTGTCGGGTCGTTGTTTTAATTGTTTTGCAATAAAGAACTTGTTTCAGAAGACACCACTTGAGAGAGGACTTTTTTGTATCCACTGTTTGCTTTGCTTCGTTGCTCTTTCGTGGAGAGAACACCTTCTGTGTGTGTTGGCGTGTTTGATACCAAGGTGCACACATATAAAACTTTGACAAGGATTACGATCCCTCCTCATTTCGTAAACCTCCTCCTGAAGCAGGTTTATGAAACAAGGAGGGCCATTAATCCTTGTCGAGGTTTAATGTGTGTGCAACTTGGTTTCAACAAGAGGACAGTGCATTGGTTATAGAAGCGAAGTTATATAAGTGATTTTTGATTTTTTTTTAAGTGTACTTACGGAATGTTTTTGAGAAGTATTTTTCTTCCAGTTCGTATTTCAGTTGAGAACTTTCTAAGGTTATAGACATGTTTGTGGTAATTCAGTAATGGAGAATGGTTTATGAAGCAATGGATTTTTCACCGTTAGGAGTTTTTTCACTGCTGTTTTTCCATTCTGATGGAAGCCAGTGATAGCAGCTCATTAGTGGGTTTGTTAAAAGTCTGTGCTTCTTTAAGGGATCCTTTTACTAAGGTATGCCAAAAAGTGGCTTGCGCAGGTGTACATGTGTGTATTGGACGCATGCATGTCCATTCTTCACCGCACCTGCAAAAAAGGCCTTTTTTTGGGCCAAAATGGACGTGCGTCAAAACAAAAATTGGCGCATGTCCATTTTGGGCCTGAGACCTTACCGCCACCCATTGACCTAGTGGTAAAGTCTCACGCATCAATCGAGCGGTAATGGTCTATGCGTGTACAATGCCGATTACCGTCCAGCTATTACTGCGCACCAGAAAATTTCTGGTATGCTAAGTGGACACGCATAAAAAATGAAATTATCATCCGGGCCACGCGGTACTTCAAAATTGACACATGTAGGACGCGAGTAGGCGCCTATACGGCTTAGTAAAAGGGCCCCTAAGCTTGGGATTTTCCTAGAGCAGTTGAGACTTCATTTTTTCTAATATATACATGTGAAGTCTAGGCCTTTTGGTATTTGTCCAAATTCATTAGTAGCAAAAAATGTTTGTAATTGTATAATTTACATTTTTGCAATCCATTAGGAATTGTCTACGATGCATAAATTTACAGTAACTTTGAAGCAAGTGTAAATGTGTGAATCACCATTGGCATGTTATGGGGGCTGGTTCTAAGTACCTGATTTATAATGGCACATAGGTGCTATGTCATCCTTATGATCTTGGCCATTTTAATGGGAACAATGAAGAGATGTGATTGGTACAATTATCAATTGTCATACTGAACATTGAAGCGAAGGGGGTAATTCCCTTGAGAGAGCCAGTTTGGTGAAACATGAATTCATGTTGAGTTCCTATTTTCTGCCACAGTTTCCTCTGAGATTACATCTCTGAATAAGATAAGTAGAGTTATTTTTGGAGTAATGAATTATTTTTAAAATGAAAAGAAAGCTCAACGAAGATTATTATAGCCTACTGCTTTGAGACGGAGGAAGGTTTGAAAGGCTGCAACACTTTGATAATTCTAAATAAATAAATAAATACTCTCAAATGCTACTTTATTAGTTTGAAGTGGAATGTGGGTATAGATATTAATAGTGGGGGTATAAAATAGATGCTTTTTTGGACTGTTCACACAGGTGCCCTTTTGTAAAATCTGTCCCAAAGCTTCCTAAGAGGATAAAAAGCAAAGGAAATCAATCTCGATGGTCATGTTTGATTTATGATGATTAAAAAATGGAATCTCACTGTGCAAATAGATTGGTCAAGTGTAGTAGAAGCTTCTACCGACTTTAGTCTGTATAGAAAAGACCAGACATGTGTCATTTATAGTTAACGGTTCTAAGGAAAGGGAATTGGGGATGTTTCCCCTGACAACAATCCTAACCATATCATCCACATTTCTATGGGGTTTAATCCAAGCCTTGTCACAGCATGGAATAATTGAAAAAATGTATTGCTACCTCAGTTGAAAAGACTTACCCCACACTGAGCTTGTGTGCATTTCACATATGCATAAAAAACAAGACAGAAGCTTACCATTTATTCTTAGACAGATCTAAGTAGCAGTCTTTATATGAAAAGCTTTTCTGGTTCTATAAATACAAGAGTTTAATAGACCATTTAATTCTCTTTCTGAACCAGTGCATTTACATTACAATGTCATACCTTCCTTTGTTAATATAGAGCTCTATCAAAGAAATCTTGGTCAGTGGATATTGGATAAACGCATATAGAATTCTTGAATAAGCAAGGAATTCCCGTCCACTATTTGAAATTTGTAGAACTTCAGGAGGAACTTTTATGGTTCCCAAGCAATGGCCATGCACGGTAAGTGATACTGGTGATTAATATGGTTGGGCCACTATGAGCAAAATGTTTCCTCTGGACTGGAGGGTAAAATGATTCCTGATGAACAGAATTTATAATGGTACGCTCATCCATTGTCTGCTTTGAAGGTTAAAATAAGATTGAATGCTGTGGATAGAAGAAGAACAGGTTTGGCCTGATCCAAGTAGATGTGGGTTGATATAGCATACAAATTGCTTATATATATATATTTCCGACAACCTGAAAATCCTTGGAGTGACACTAGACAACCACCTTTCGCTCGAGAATCACGCTACATCCACCACAAAGAAAATGTTCAATATGATGTGGATACTGAATCGCGTAAAACCCTATCTACCCCTGAAAACATTCCAGAACTTGGTGCAATCCACGACACTTACCCATGTCGATTACTGCAACAGTATTTTCTTAGGCTGCAAGGCCCATATCCTGAAAAAGCTTCAGACTGCCCAAAATACAGCAGCGAGACTCATCCTCGGCAAATCACGTTTTGAGAGTGAATCACTATCAAAGAGCGAATCAACTTCAAGATCCACACATTAATCCACAAGATTATCCATGGTGAATCTCCGGACTATATGCTAAATCTGATTGACCTCCCAACAAGAAACATAGCTGAATCTTTGCGAAATTACCTCAACCTGCACTACCCCAACTGTAAAGGACTCAAGTACAAAACATATTATGGATCCAATTTCTCCTTCCTAGGCAGTCAACTCTGGAATGCGCTCCCCAGACCTATCCGATCAATCCGTGACCATCTACCCTTCCGGAAAGCACTAAAAACCCATTTATTCAAGAAAGTCTATCCAAATGACCCAAACTAATAAACCCATCTACTTAACAAATACCAAGAAACAACGACATTGACCCAATCTATATCTCCCACCTTATTCCCTTCTCCACTACCTATCTCTACCTACTTATCTATTTTACTACTCGGTTATACTTAATTTTTACTCTCTCTACAATATTCTGTATTCCCTATTACATTGTAAGTCGCATTGAACCTGCTTAGAGTGGGAAAGCGCGGGATACAAATGTAATAATAAACAAATAAATAAATTAATTAATTAATAAAAGCATGTCCGTTGGCATGGTTTTAGCAAGGTTGATTAGATGGAGCACTTATGCCGAGCAAAGTACTTTGTGGTCCTTTTTACGAAGGTGCGTATGCACCTACGTGCCTACAACATGCTTCAAATTAGAACTACCGCCTGGCTACCATATGCCCCGGGTGGTAATTTTAATTTTGACGCGCGTCCATAACGCGCAGCAGAAAATAATTTCTGTTTTCTACTGTGTGGCGCTAACCGGGCGGTATTCGGCAGTGTACGTGCGCTGACGATTACCTCCCAGTTAACATGTGAGACCTTACCGCTAAGTCGATGGCAGTAAGGTTTCAGGCCTAAAATGGATGCGCGCCAATTTTTATTGTTTGTTTGTTATATTTATACCCCACATTTCCCCAGCTATTTGCAGGCTCAATGTGGTTTACATGTAACCTTAAAGGCATTTGCCGTTACAATTGGTACAAATAGAAGATTGTGTTGTGGTCAGATGAGGTTGATGCGATTCAAGAAACAAAACAGCAAAGATGACCAACAAAAGCAAAAAACAAAAAACAAAAAATATAAAAATAAAAAAAATATATATATATAAAACGTCAAAATTTAAAATTAATCATAAGATATGTATTTAAAAGATGAATCCATCAAAATCAAAAAATTACATAAAAAAGACGACACTTTGGATGTAAAAATGATGAATCAACTTTATTAGCCAAACTGTAGCAGGGAGAAAGGGACTCGACACAGCTGTGTTTCGGCCGTACTGGCCTGCATCAGGAGTCTTCTCTGCCGTCTGTTGATGATTAATTCTATCCAAATATAAAAAGAATATGTGTGTCTTACCAATAAACTGAAGCTATAGTGCTCAATTGTACTGGAAACAAAGTTGTTGAGCGGAGAAGATCAGAGCAGCTCCTTTTTTGATTTTGATGGATTCATCTTTTAAATACATATCTTATGATTAATTTTAAATTTTGACATTTTTTATATATATATACATATTTTATTTTTATATTTTTTGTTTTTTGCTTTTGTTGGTCATCTTTGCTGTTTTGTTTCTTGTTGATTTCCTTGCGAAGTCTGATTTCTTCTGTTTTTTGTACTACGTTGATGCGATTCAGGCATCATTGGGTTGAGGGGAATGATGATAGTATTTTGCTGTACATCCTACTCCTGCAACCTACTCCTCACTGGTCTCCCACTTAGCCACCTATCTCCCCTTCAGTCCGTCCAGAACTCTGCCGCACGTCTTATCTTCCGCCTTGACCGATATACTCATATCACCCCTCTCCTCAAGTCACTTCATTGGCTTCCGATCAGGTACCGCATTCAATTCAAGCTTCTGCTACTAACCTACAAATGTACTCGATCTGCAGCCCCTCCTTACCTCTCAACCCTCATCTCCCCTTACGTTCCTACCCGTAACCTCCGCTCTCAAGACAAATCCCTCCTTTCAGTACCCTTCTCCACCACCGCTAACTCCAGGCTCCGCCCGTTCTGCCTCGCCTCACCCCATGCGTGGAACAAACTCCCCGAGCCCATACGCCAGGCCCCCTCCCTGCCCATCTTCAAATCTCTGCTTAAAACCCACCTCTTCAACGTCGCCTTCGGCACCTAACCTCTTCACCTCTACCCAGGAAATCTAGTCTGCTCAACTTGACATTTCGTTCTTTAGATTGTAAGCTCCTTTGAGCAGGGACCGTCCTTATTTGTTTATTTTGTACAGAGCTGCGTAACCCTAGTAGCGCTCTAGAAATGTTAAGTAGTAGTAGTAGTACGTCCATTTTGGGCCGAAAAAAGGCCTTTTTTGCAGGTGCGCTGAAAAATGGACCTGCACGCGTCCATTACATGCGCTTTCATCAGCAGAGGCCATTTTTGGCTCACCTTAGTAAAAGGGCCCCTTTATTTATAGCAAGGAAACCTTCAAATTGGCTGGTATGGCTGGACTGTGCTATCGTATGCATGCATTTTCATCCTGACTGGTCTGCCATTTTTCTCTCGAAAGCTGAATTTGTTTAAGCATATCTGGATTTTCAATTTGGCTTGAAGCCTCCCTTATCGAAGAAATGCATCTGTCTGCATGGAAGTAGCGTCTAACATTCGGTGCCATAAACAGAATATCCCTCTAACCCCTGTATTCTAGATCGCATGACTGAAATTGCACATGTAAATCTGTCCAGATTCTAGACTTGTGCGTGCAAAATGATGCGTGTAAATTCTAACATGCTGCCCAAATGGGGCGGGGCCAAGGGCATGGAATGGGCAGAGACCACGGCCGTTCTGAAAGTCTACACGCACGGGTATCGAATACACCTGCTCTGTGACTAACTTTGACATGCCTATATTCAGGGCTTTTTTTGAGGGGGTACTTGGGGGTACTGAGTACCAGCACCTTTTCCATTGTCTACTAAAATGGACCCATGGCCCCTAAGGTTTAATGAAAGAACTCAGGCTCTACACACCAGTTCTGCCTTGTCATAAATTCTGTGACTGGTTGCAGGGGGTCTGGCTATTATGGGGTGGGTCCCTCAGTGATCACCCCCATCCCTGAAGGATGGTCTGGCATTTGAGTACCGGCACCTTTTTTTGCTAGAAATAATGCACTGCCTATATATATATATATTTTTGTTACATTTGTACCCCGCGCTTTCCCACTCATGGCAGGCTCAATGCGGCAGGCAATGGAGGGTTAAGTGACTTGCCCAGAGTTACAAGGAGCTGCCTGTGCCTGAAGTGGGAATTGAGCTCAGTTCCTCTGTTCCCCAGGACCAAAGTCCACCACCCTAACCACTAGGCCACTAGGCCACTCCTCCACTGTTGCTACTATTTGAGATTCTACATGGAATGTTGCTATTCCACTAGCAACATTCCATGTAGAAGTCGGCCCTTGCAGATCACCAATGTGGCCACGCAGGCTTCTGCTTCTGTGAGTCTGACGTCCTGCGCGTACGTGCAGGACGTCAGACTCACAGAAACAGAAGCCTGCGCAGCCTTCTACATTGCTAGTGGAATAGCAACATTCCATGTAGAATCTCCAATAGTATCTATTTTATTTTTGTTACATTTGTACCCTGCGCTTTCCCACTCATGGCAGGCTCAATGCGGCTTACATGGGGCAATGGAGGGTTAAGTGACTTGCCCAGAGTCACAAGGAGCTGCCTGTGCCTGAAGTGGGAATTGAGCTCAGTTCCTCTGTTCCCCAGGACCAAAGTCCACCACCCTAACCACTAGGCCACTAGGCCACTCCTCCACTGTTGCTACTATTTGAGATTCTACATGGAATGTTGCTATTCCACTAGCAACATTCCATGTAGAAGTCGGCCCTTGCAGATCACCAATGTGGCCACGCAGGCTTCTGCTTCTGTGAGTCTGACGTCCTGCGCGTACGTGCAGGACGTCAGACTCACAGAAACAGAAGCCTGCGCAGCCTTCTACATTGCTAGTGGAATAGCAACATTCCATGTAGAATCTCCAATAGTAGCAACATTCCATGTAGAATCTCCAATAGTATCTATTTTATTTTTGTTACATTTGTACCCTGCGCTTTCCCACTCATGGCAGGCTCAATGCGGCTTACATGGGGCAATGGAGGGTTAAGTGACTTGCCCAGAGTCACAAGGAGCTGCCTGTGCCGGAAATCGAACTCAGTTCCTCAGTTCCCCAGGACCAAAGTCCACCACCCTAACCACTAGGTCACTGGACAAAAATTCTTAAAGCAGTGCGTGGATTAACACATATCAATATCTTCAAAACTCATCCCATGTCTGGATTTGTATCCTCCAGCACCCCCCTCCTTTTTTTTTTTTTTTTTTTAAATTATTTCTCCACCTCCTCTTTCTTCCCCCTTTTTCTTAATGTGTTAACCTGGTCCGGGGCAGAGAAGAAGCATGGAACAACGGAGGGCAGGCGCGCGTGGCACCCCCCCGGCGGCGTGCACCCGGGGCGGACCGCCCCCACCGCCCCCCCCCCCCCCTAGGAACGCCACTGATTAAATTAAAAACTCATCCCAGGCACAAATAAACCTTAATGCAGTTTTAACCTGTTGTGAAGGATCTTCAGAATTCCTGCATCCAGACTTCTAAACCCACAGTTTTCTGGCAGTTGGGTGCGTATCGTCATTGATCCTGTAGTGTATGTTTTTTTGTAGTGTGTAATATTATTCTTTTTTTTTTTTTTTTTTAATAAACATCTCTTATTCAGCAATTTCATGCTTCCTTGCTTAATTCTACCATTACTTTCTATTTCTACTTCAGCAGAAGTGAAGACCTCAGGAACTGCAACCGACTTGGCTAGGTTTCGCGACTTCGTCAGGGCAGAGGTTCTTTTTTTGCTTTCCCACTTCAGTCTTTTTGTTAGACATTTTGACGGAAGCAGGAGAGCAAAAAAGAACCACTGCCTTGATGAAGTCGTGAAACGTAAATCCCATACCATTTTTGAAGCTTTCCTTTGCACCGCTTCCAGTCTTTTTACATCTTTAGCAAGATACAGCCTCCAAAACTGAACACAATACTCCAAGTGGGACCTCACCAACGATTTGTAGAGGAGCATCAAAAACCTCATTTCTTCTAATGGTTATGCCCCTCTCTATGCAGCCTAGCATCCTTCTGGCCACGACCGTCGCCTTGTCACATTGTTTCTTCACCTCAGTGCACTTTTTCTAGTGAAAAAGGTGCCGGTACTCAAATGCCAGGCCACCCTTCAGGGGTGGGGTGATCACTGAAGGACCCACCCCACAATAGCCAGGCCCCCTGCAACCAGTCACAGAATCTATGACAAGGCAGAATTGGTGTGTAGAGCCTGACCTCTTTCATTTAGAACTTGGCGATCATGGATCGATTTTAGCAGACAACGGAAAAGGTGCCGGCACTCAGTACCCCCAAGTACCCCCTCAAAAAAAGCCCTGCTTCACCTTCACCCAAGGTCTCTCTCCTGAGTTGAGCTTACTAATCTCTCCCCTCCTATCTGGTATCTCTCTTTTGGGTTTCTGCACCTCAAATGCACACTCTGCACTTCTTGGCATTAAATTTTAATTAAGGTATACACAAACTTCCAATTTTTATACGAAAATCCAATCCTGCAGCTCACCGGCTGCAATAAACTTCTACTCATGCACCAGATGTAACTCAAACTCTCAAGCGTCACCCAGCCATCTACTCGTGGAGAAAAAAGGCCTCAGTAGTACCACCCAGCCAGACAATATATTCAGCTATAAGGCGTGGGTCCGGTACACCTTAACAAAATGGAAGAATACCTGAGGAAGGAGCTGATGGGCTGGGAGGACATACGAGAAGTGGAAGGACAGTGGTCCAGGCTAAAAGAAGTAATAAACAGGGCCACAGACCTTTATGTAAGGAGGGTAAATAAAAGCAAGAGAAAAAGGAAACCGATATGGTTTTCAAAGCAAGTGGCTGAGAAAATAAAGGCTAAAGAGTTAGCGTTCCAGAAATACAAAAAATCTAAAGTAGAGGAACACGGGGAGGAATACCGGATGAAACTGAAAAAAGTCAAGAGAGAGGTACGTCTGGCGAAGGCGCAAGCGGAAGAACAAATGGCTAGAAATGTACGGAGGGGAGACAAAAACTTCTTCAGGTATATTAGTGAAAGGAGAAAGACTAAAAAGGGGATTGTGAGACTAAAAGATACAGCAAAACGCTATGTAGAAAATGATGAAGAAAAAGCCAATTTGCTAAATAGATACTTTTGTTCTGTTTTTACTGAAGAAAATCCTGGGGAAGGACCGAGAGGGACTGGCAAAAGTACACCTGAAAACGAAGTGGATAGAGCACCGTTCACGGAAGAGAGTGTATATGAACAACTTGGAAAGCTAAAGGTGGACAAAGCCATGGGGCCGGACGGGATCCACCCCAGAATACTGAGGGAGCTCAGAGAGGTTCTGGCGGGTCCTCTTAAAGATTTGTTTAATAAATCCTTGGAGACAGGAGAGGTTCCGAGGGATTGGAGAATGGCGGAGGTGGTCCCTCTTCACAAAAGTGGGGATAGGGAAGAAGCTGGAAACTACAGGCCGGTAAGCCTCACTTCGGTTATTGGAAAAGTAATGGAAGCCATGCTGAAGGAAAGGATAGTGAATTTCCTGGAAGCCAATAAGTTGCAAGATCCGAGACAACATGGTTTCACCAAAGGGAAGTCGTGCCAAACGAATCTCATTGAATTATTTGACTGGGTGACGGGAGAATTAAATCAAGGACGTGCTATGGACGTCATCTACTTAGATTTCAGCAAGGCTTTTGACACGGTTCCCCACAGGAGGCTCTTGAATAAACTAGAAGGGCTGAAGATAGGACCCGAAGTGGTGAACTGGATTAGGAACTGGTTGACGGGCAGACGCCAGAGGGTGGTAGTGAATGGAGTTCGCTCGGAGGAGGGAAAGGTGAGTAGTGGAGTGCCTCAGGGATCGGTGCTGGGGCCCATTCTGTTCAATATATTTGTGAGTGACATTGCCGAAGGGTTACAAGGTAAAGTTTGCCTTTTTGCGGATGACACCAAGATTTCCAACAGAGTGGACACCCCGGAGGGAGTGGAAAACATGAAAAAAGATCTGAAGAAGCTGGAAAAATGGTCTAACGTTTGGCAATTAAAATTCAATGCGAAGAAATGCAAAGTGATGCACTTAGGGAGTAGAAATCCAAGGGAGGCGTATGTGTTAGGTGGGGAGAGCCTGATAGTCACGGACGGGGAGAGGGATCTTGGGGTGATAGTATCTGAGGACCTAAAGGCTATGAAACAGTGTGACAAGGCGGTGGCCGTAGCGAGAAGGTTGCTAGGCTGTATAGAGAGAGGTGTGACCAGCAGAAAAAAGGAGGTTTTAATGCCCCTGTATAAGACGTTGGTGAGGCCCCACCTGGAGTATTGTGTTCAGTTTTGGAGGCCATACCTTGCGAAGGATGTTAAAAAAATGGAAGCGGTACAAAGAAAAGCTACGAGGATGGTATGGGAGTTGCGTTCCAAGACGTATGAAGAGAGACTTGCTGACCTGAACATGTATACTCTGGAGGAAAGGAGGAACAGGGGTGATATGATACAGACGTTCAAATATTTGAAAGGTATTAATCCGCAAACGAATCTTTTCCGGAGAGGGGAAGGCGGTAGAACGAGAGGACATGAAATGAGATTGAAGGGGGGCAGACTCAGGAAAGATGTCAGGAAGTATTTCTTCACGGAGAGGGTGGTGAACGCTTGGAATGCCCTCCCGCGGGAGGTGGTGGAGATGAAAACGGTAACGGAATTCAAGCATGCGTGGGACAGGCATAAAGGAATCCTGTGCAGAAGGAATGGATCCACAGAAGCTTAGCTGAAATTGGGTGGCGGGGGGAAGAGGGGTTGGTGGTTGAGAGGCTAGGATGGGGGAGGGCAGACTTATACGGGGTCTGTGCCGGAGCCGGTGATGGGAGGCGGGACTGGTGGTTGGGAGGCGGGAAATACTGCTGCACAGACTTATATGGTCTGTGTCCTGAAAAAGACAGGTACAAATCAAGGTAAGGTATACACATGAGTTTATCGTGGGCAGACTAGATGGACCGTGCAGGTCTTTTTCTGCCGTCATCTACTATGTTACTATGTTACCTTCATCTTGACTGAAAAAAACTCCACAGTTTATTTGCGCTTGAGCGTGTGCTGAAAAGTCCAAGTGACAAACCGTGCTTAGGAAAGGACACAGAATGCAGACTGTCAGGGGTTCCACTCCTGTGTCCAGACTGCTGAGTCGAAAATGGCTGGTAACTGACAAAGAGTGCCTTCTTCACTCTCTAAATCGATCACGCTCCACCCCTTTCCATCTGGTTCCCCAATCATGTTTCACAACCATTCATGATGTCATTTCCCTAATTCAGGGCTGCTAACTTCAAAAAAATGCCAACCATTCCACCTGGCTGCCAAATACTAATATACAATTTTAACTGCCAGACCCTCGACCATTCTTCTAACGTTCGGAGATCCCTACTCATCGTTTCTACTCCCTCCAGAGTATCCACTCTATTGGCTATTTTCGTGTCATCCGCAAAAAGGCAAACCTTTCCTTCCAACCCTTCAGCAATATCTCCCACAAATATATTAAACAGGCCCCAGCACTGACCCCTGAGGAACTCCACTGCTCACCTTCCTTTCCTCCGAGCGGATTCCATTTACCACCACCCTCTGCCACCTGTTGGTCAACCAGTTTCTTATCCAGTTCACCACTTTTGGTCCTACGTTCAACCCTTTCAGCTTATTCACGAGTCTTCTGTGGGGGACCATATCAAAGGCTTTGCTGAAGTCCAAGTAGATTACATCTAGCGCACGGCCTTCATCCAGATGTTTGGTCACCCAGTCAAAGAAGTCAATGAGATTCGTTTGGCAGGATTTTCCTTTGGTAAAGCCCTGTTGCCTCGGGTCCTGTGACCCGTTGGCTTCTAGAAAGTTAACTGTCCTTTCTTTCAGCAGTGACTCCATTATTTTTCCTACCACCGATGTGAGACTTACCAGTCTGTAGTTTCCCACATCTTCCCTGTCTCCACTTTTGTGAGGAGGGACCATATCTGCTCACCTCCAATCTCGAGGAACCTCTCCCGTCTCTAAATATCTAGTAAATAAAACTTTAAGAGGTCCCACTAGGACCTCTCTGAGCTGCCTCAGTATCCTGGGATGTATCCCATCCGGCCCCATAGATTTGTCCTCCTTCAAATTCTCCAGCTGTTTATAAACTCTTTCTTCCATAAACGGCGCAGTATCCACTCTATTCCCAGATATTCCCTCGGCAGCCACCAACAAACCTTCTCCAGGATTTTCCTCTGTGAATACTGAAGAGAAGTAATTGTTTAGCACATTCGCTTTATCCTCCTCACTCTCCACATAACCATTCTCATTACCGTTCAGTCTCGCAATTCCATTCCTATCTTTTCTTCTTTCTCCAGTACATCTTTTGCCATTTTTTCTTCTGTTCGCGCTTTCGCTAGCTGTATTTCCCTCTTCGCTTCTTTGAGTTTAATCCAATAATTTTTTCCATGATCCCCTCATTGCGTTCTTTTGTATTTCTTGAACGAAGCCTTTTTTGCGCTTCTTTTTTCAGCTACTTGTTTGGAGAACCATATAGGCTTCCTGTTTCTCTTGGTTTTGTTTACTTTCCTGGCGTAAAGATCAGTTGTCATATTTATAGCAGCCTTTAGCTTGGACCACTGTTTTCCCACTTCTCCTACGCCTTCCCACGCCAACAGCTCCTTCTTCAGGTATTCCCCCATTTTATCAAAATCAGTACATCTGAAATATCTGTTCAGTGTGTGATGGTGGCCAAAAAAGCAAACAGGATGCTAGGAATTATTAGGAAAGACATGCCAAATAATACTGAGAATATTATAATGCCTCTGTATCACTCCATGGAGTGACCTCACGTTGAATAGTGCGTTCAGTTCTGGTTGCCGTATCTCAAAAAAGATATAGGGGAATTAGAAAAGGTTCAAAGAAGAAGACCAAATGATAAAGGGGATGGAACTCCTCTCATCTGAGGGAAGGTTAAGGAGGTTAGGGCTCTTCAGCTTGGTAAAGAGAAAGCTAGGGGAGATATGATTGAGGTCTACAGAATCCTGAGTGGTGTAAAACGAACAGAAGTAAATTGATCTTTTACTATTTTAAAAAGTACAAAGACCATGGGACACTCAATGAAGTTATATGGAAATACTTTTTAAAATAGGAGGAACTATTTTCTCACTCAATAGTTAAGCTCTGAAACTCTTTGACAGAGGACGTAGTAACAGCAGTTAACATATCTGGGTTTAAAAAATGTTTTGACAAGTTCTTGGAGGAAAAGTCTATGCTATTGAGACAGACATGGGGAAGCCGCTGCTTACCCTGGGATTGGTAGCATGGAATGTTGTTACTATTTGGAATTCTGCCAGGTACTTGTAACCTGGATTGGCCACTGTTGGAAACAGGATATTGGGCTAGATGGACCATGGGTCTGACCCAATATGGCTATTCTTATGTTCTTAATTGCGTGCTCAATTTAGTTGAATAATGAGTTAATTAACGCTGATAATTGAGCCCTAATAATCAATTATCGGTGCTAATTGGGATTAATTTAAATTTACACATGCATATTTATGCACCAGGATCCACATGTAAATTTTATGTGTGACTCTAAAAATGGGGCACGGCTATGGGAGGGTCATCAGGGGCGTTCCTGCAGTTTACAAACACTGTTTTTAGAATAAGGGCAATCTGAGCCTGACTTATGCATGAGGATTTACACCAGGGTTCAGTTGGAGTAAATCCTCGTGGCTAAACGTAGTCACGGATCCTGGTGTTAAGCATTATTCTATAAATCATGGATCCCAGTGTTAATCACTATTCTAGAAATGGCACCTAACTTTTGAGCACTGTTTATAGAATTTGGCTTTGTCTTAATTTTTTTTTGGGGGGGGCGCCAATTTTTTTAATGCCATTTATAGAATTTGGTCCGTAATATCTTTTTCACATCTGCGTTTATATGTTTTACAGGGAAGTATTTTGCATAAAGCAGCTGATATTATCTAGCTGAAGTTCTCACACAAAAGACACATTAAGGGGCCCTTTTACTAAGCTGTGTTAGGCGCTAACGTGCCTAATTCAACGAAGAGTGGACTACTGTGGGACACGCTATAGTATAACAAAAAAGGAGTAGGATGGTCTGGCCTTTGCAATAACCCAGGGAGACATATAAAAATTAAATCTTTATTTAGGAGCATCAAATGACTCGGCGCCTATGCGCCTGCCTCAGGAGTCTAGGAAAACATACACAAATAGTATACAAAAATATAAAAAATGAATCACAACTCACATATATGTATATACATGAGTGAAAAACTTAACTATAAAATATGACTTAAAATTAGAATAAAATGCACGTGGAGGGGCAAAATCGAGCGGGGTCGCCCATCTCTAAGGGCGCCCATCTCCAGGGACGGCCCCGGGAAGGGGCGGAGCCAACCATATTATTGAACAAGATGGGCGTCCACCTTTCGTTTCGATAATACGGTCGGGGCCGGCCAAATCTCAACATTTAGGTCAACCTTAGAGATGGTCGACCTAAATGTTGAGATCGCCGGACTTAGAGATGGCCGACCTCGGTTTTCGCCGATAATGGAAACCGAGGCTGGCCATCTCAAAAACGATCTAATCCACACCATTTGGTCATGGGAGGAGCCAGCATTCCTAGTACACTGATCCCCCCTCACATGCCAGAACACCAACAGGGCACCCTAGGGGGCACTGCAGTAGACTTCAGAAATTGCTCCCAGGTGCATAGCTCCCTTACCTTGGATGCTGAGCCCCCGAAACCCCATTATCCACAACTGTACAACAGTACCACAGCCCTTAAATGGTAAAGGGGGGCATCTACATGTGGGTACAGTGAGTTTCTGGTGGGTTTTGGAGGGCTCCCATTTACCACCACAAGTGTAACAGGTGGGGGGGGGGATGGGTCTGGGTCCGCCTGCCTGAAGTGCACTGCAGTACCCACAAAAAACTGCTCCAGGGACCTGCATAGTGCTGTCATGGAGCTGGGTATGACATTTGAGGCTGGCATAGAGGCTGGCAAAAAATGTTTTTAATTATTTTTTTTTTTGGGTGGGAGGTGGTTGGTGACCACTGGGGGAGTAAGGGGAGGTGATCCCCAATTCCCCCCTGTGGTCATCTGGTCAGTTTGGGCACCTTTTCGAGGCTTGGTCGTGAACAAAAAGGGACCAAGTAAAGTCGGCCAAATGCTCGTCAGGGCCGCCCTTCTTTTTTCCATTATCGGCCAAGGACGGCCATCTCTTAACCACGCCCCCGTCCCGCCTTCGGTACACTGTCAACATGCCCCCTTGAACTTTGGGCGTCCCTGCAATGGAAAGCTGTTGAGGCTGGCCAAAATTGGCTTTTGATTATACCGATTTGGCCACCTTTAGGAGAAGGCCGGCCATCTCCCGATTTGTGTCGGAAGATGGGCGCCCTTCTCCTTTGAAAATAATCAGGATAATATACTGGCACACACTATAGTATCACATGGTACTTTTGAATGCGTGCAGTAAATTTTTTCGATGGGGTGTGTTGGGGTGGGGAGTGGGCATTCCTGCAATAACCAGCTAATGCATCTACATTACTGTACGCTGGTTAGCGCACAGATACCGCTTGCAAAATAGGAGACAGTAATTGTTATAATTGGTTTGTGCTAATGTTTTTCTGTTTTGTTTTTTGTATATGTTTTTTTGTATTGTTTAGGGACTCCTGAAGCAGACCCTTGCGGCAGAAACATGATTCGTGTTCAGTCCATTACGTATTTTTGAATAAAACTCCTTCTGTGAACTCTTCGAGTCCGTTGGATGTTTTTTCTACATCATCCTTTGTGTCACCTTCGCTGTGTTTCCCTGCTTGTGCTAATGGCATCATTACACGTGGAAAAAAAAGCACAACTGGGCCTTCAAGACTGAGACAACAGGAGTCTTTTATTGAGATAAAACCCGACACGGGCCATGTTTCGGGGTACACAACACCTGCCTCAGGAAAATGCAGAGGCTCCTGTAGAACAGCGTCGGTCAAGATAAACCGACGGCATTCTACAGGAGCCTCTGCATTTTCCTTGGTGGGGAATTATACATTAAACTAAAAATTCCGCTCCTACGAAGCTCCCTACCTTGATATTGAACTTGGACCCCCGAGGCAAGCGTTGTGTATGCCGAAACACAGCCCTTGTCGAGTCTTATCTCAATTAAGGACTCCTGTTGTCTCAGTCTTGAAGGCCCAGTTGTGCTTTTTTTTTTTTTTTCTGTTTGCTATTTTGTGTATACTGTTTTACCCTCTCTGGTTGCCTTATCATTAGCACATGGACATTAACAGAAAATCAGGGTTTCTACAGCTGCGGTAAAAATGGCCTTATCCCACAGGAAAGACCTGCATAAAGGTGCTCTAAGGCCTATTTTTACCACAGCTTAATAAAAGGAGCCCTATGCCTTTAGCTTATAAATTTGAAGACACTTCTGGCTGCACCTGTATTACAACCTAATACATCCTCACTTTAATATTCCCTTATCTCTTGTTTGTCCTGTTTGTCTGTCCTAATTAGATTGTAAGCTCTGTGGAGCAGGGACTGTCTCTTCATGTTCAAGTGTACAGCGCTGCGTACGTCTAGTAGCGCTATAGAAATGATAAGTAGTAGTAGTAGTCTTTGGGATTCGGGAATCTTGCTACTCTTTGTCCTTATCCCTTATTTGTCCTGTTTGTCTGTCCTAATTAGATTGTAAGCTCTGTGGAGCAGGGACTGTCTCTTCATGTTCAAGTGTACAGCGCTGCATACGTCTAGTAGCGCTATAGAAATGATAAGTAGTAGTAGTAGTCTTTGGGATTCGGGAATCTTGCTACTCTTTGTCCTTATCCCTTATTTGTCCTGTTTGTCTGTCCTAATTAGATTGTAAGCTCTGTGGAGCAGGGACTGTCTCTTCATGTTCAAGTGTACAGCGCTGCATACGTCTAGTAGCGCTATAGAAATGATAAGTAGTAGTAGTAGTCTTTGGGATTCGGGAATCTTGCTACTCTTTGTCCTTATCCCTTATTTGTCCTGTTTGTCTGTCCTAATTAGATTGTAAGCTCTGTGGAGCAGGGACTGTCTCTTCATGTTCAAGTGTACAGCACTGCATACGTCTAGTAGCGCTATAGAAATGATAAGTAGTAGTAGTTGTCTTTGGGATTCGGGAATCTTGCTGCTCTTTAGGATACCGCACATACGTAATGTTGCTACAGTGGGATTCCGGAATCTTGCTACTCTTTGTCCTTATCCCTTATTTGTCCTGTTTGTCCTAATTAGATTGTAAGCTCTGTCAAACAGGGACTATCTCTTCATGTTCAAGTGTACAGCGCTGCGTACGTATAGTAGCGCTATAGATAAGCAATAGTAGTGGTAGTAGTAAATCACTTAGGGCCCCTTTTACTAAGCTGCGTGGGTGCCTACACATGCCCAACGCATGCCAAAATGGAGTTACTGCCCGACTACTGCGTGGCTCTTGCGATAATTTCATTATTGGCGCGCGTCCGCTACGCGCATCTGAAAAATATTTTTTTTTTATTTTCTGGCACGCGAGTGGCATCTGACGAGTATAGGTCAATACCGCCCCCAAATTCTTTACCGCTAGGTCTATGGCTGGCGGTGAGGTCTCAGACCCAAAAATGGACGCGCGGCAATTTTGGTTTTGCCGCACGTCCATTTTCTGTAAAAAAAAAAAAAGGGCCTTTTTTACAGTTGCGCTGAAAAATGATTCTGCATGCACCCAAAACCTGCGCCTACGCTACCGCAGGCCATTTTTGCAGCCCACCTTTGTAAAAGGACCCCTTAACCCTCTATTGCCCAGGTACAAAAATTGTGAGCCCTCTAGGGACAGAGAAAGCACCTGCTTATAAAATGTACAGTGCTGCGTATGTCTAGTAGCACTATAGAAATTATTATTAGTAGTAATAATAGTAATACATCCTACCAGTTTGCAGTACTAAATTTAAAAAAAAAATACAGCTTTCTTTTTTTGTACTATGGAAAACATATATTAATCATTGCATATAAGTAAATACATAAAGAAAGTAAACAACCGTGCTTTGAAATATTTTTTCTCATTTTTTTTCATTGTGTCTGATACTATTAGATAATATATCTAAGCGTATACGTTCAAGGCTAACAAGCAATACCATCTGTAGTACTGGAACATTTTCACACTCTACTCCATTATACGAAACGATAAAGCATCTCCATCTGATTTCTCTCATTGTAGCACACTAATTGCTCGTAAAAGACCTCGGGGTGTGAGAAGACACTCAAACAGACATTTTGCATTCACTCCTCCCCGGCTCCAGTGTGTGGAACCCACGTGAAGCTGCATGACAGGCACACAGAGACAATCGCAAACCTGCTGCTTCTGTGTGGTTGGCATAATTATGGGCTTGAGTGAACTTTGCTTGGCTGCCGTAGGTTGGTTTTTTCACACTTTCTAAAAATATATATATAATAATAATAATAATAATTCAGGCTCCATATGCTGTATGATATAATTTCAAAATCATTACGGTTTGCGTTGCGATGTTTACGGACACACATGGGTACAAGGTGCTTCAGAGAAAAGTGAGCCTGCGTCATGAAAAAAAAGCGTCTTCTAAACTCGCAGTGGATTTAGTCTAATTAATGTCTTCATATTACAAGTAGATGCTAAACTTGTGGTAGACTACAAAACAAATCATTGAAGCTATGATTAGAAGCGGTGCGTATTGACACCCAGGGGTAAATGCACTAAGGTTTGCTAATTTTCTTAACGTAAACAGCATATTGAACGTATTGTATGGATAATACCCCAGCTCATATTACAGTATAGAAAGAATTAATGACATGCAAAAATATTACATGGACATTTTACATTACTACCCGGCATGATTATTGCAAAGTTAGGTTACAGACAAGTATCAGCCCTGCATAAGTATTGCCATACTGGGAAAGACCAACGGTCCATCGAGCCCAGCATCCTGTTTCCTACAGTGGCCAATCCAGGTCACAAATACCCGGCAAGATCCCCAAAATGTACAAAACCTTTTATACTGCTTATCCTAGAAATAGTGGGTTTTCCCCAAGTCCATTTAATAACGGTCTATGGACTTTTCCTTTAGGAAGCTGTCCAAACCTTTTTTAAACTCCGCTAAGCTAACCGCCTTTACCACATTCTCTGGCAACGAATTCCAGAGTTTAATTACACGTTGAGTGAAGAAAAATCTTCTCCAATTCGTTTTAAATTTACTACCTTGTATCAGGGGCGTAGCCAGACACCCAATTTTGGGTGAGCCAGAGCCCAAAATGGGTGGGCAGAAGAACTCAGCCTTGTCCCACAAGTAATTTGGCCTCTCCCTCTCTTGCCTGCATGCCATATGATCTCTCAAACATCACCCCTCCCCCGCATACCTTTTAAATAACAAATTTTCACTGGCAGCGAGCAGCAACTAATACACACTGCTCATGTTGGCCCCACAGCCTTACCTCTGATGCAACTTCCTATTTCCGTATAAGTGGGAATACATCAGAGGGAAGGCTATGAGTCCAGTGCGAGCAGTATGTATCAGTCGCTGCTCGCGAAGATCTGTTTACAAGGTATGTAGGAGGGACATAAGTACATAAGTACATAAGTAGTGCCATACTGGGAAAGACCAAAGGTCCATCTAGCCCAGCATCCTGTCACCGACAGTGGCCAATCCAGGTCAAGGGCACCTGGCACGCTCCCCAAACGTAAAAACATTCCAGACAAGTTATACCTAAAAATGCGGAATTTTTCCAAGTCCATTTAATAGCGGTCTATGGACTTGTCCTTTAGGAATCTATCTAACCCCTTTTTAAACTCCGTCAAGCTAACCGCCCGTACCACGTTCTCCGGCAACGAATTCCAGAGTCTAATTACACGTTGGGTGAAGAAAAATTTTCTCCGATTCGTTTTAAATTTACCACACTGTAGCTTCAACTCATGCCCTCTAGTCCTAGTATTTTGGATAGCGTGAACAGTCGCTTCACATCCACCCGATCCATTCAACTCATTATTTTATACACTTCTATCATATCTCCCCTCAGCCGTCTCTTCTCCAAGCTGAAAAGCCCTAGCCTTCTCAGCCTCTCTTCATAGGAAAGTCGTCCCATCCCCACTATCATTTTCGTCGCCCTTCGCTGTACCTTTTCCAATTCTACTATATCTTTTTTGAGATACGGAGACCAGTACTGAACACAATACTCCAGGTGCGGCTGGTGGGGTTTGTGGATCCCTGCCAGCCACATCATAGGTGTACTGCTACCGGGTGGGCCTGATACCAAAGAGGGTGGGCCGGGCCCACCTGGGCCCACCCTTGGCTACGCCACTGCCTTGTATGCATACCCTCTAATCTTAGTATTTTTGGAAAGCGTGAACAGACGCTTCACATCTACCCATTCCACCGCTCCACTCTTCAACATAGTATATACACATGCACTCGCAATTCACTATGGGGTCCTTTTACAAAGCAGTAGTAAGCCCAACAGGCGCTTACAGCTCGCTTTTCCGGGACTACCGTTGGCCCAATGCGTCTGCTGGCAGTAGTCGCACCCCGAGCACGCGCCATTTCTGGGGGAAAAAGAAAACCCCCAGAAATGGCTTGTGTAGTGGTAACCTGACAGTAATCGGGCATCACCACAGTAACATAGTAAATGACCGCAGATAAAGACCTGCACGGTCCATCCAGTCTGCTCAACAAGATAAACTCATTTACATGGTATGTGATACTTATTTGTATACCTGAGTTTGATTTGTCCCTGCATTTCTCAGGACGCAGACCGTAGAAGTCTGCCCAGCACTGTTCTTGTACTAAGTTCTGAAGCTAACGTCGAAGCCCCTTAAAATTTACACTCCAGCCCATCCCTATCTATTCAGTCACGATCAGAGCGTACACCGTAGAAGTCTGCCCAGCTCCCATTTTGTTTCCCAATTACCGGCGTCGCCACCCAATCTCCGCTAAGATTCCGTGGAACCGTTCCTTCTAAACCGGATTCCGTTGTGTTTATCCCACGCATGTTTGAATTCCATTACCGTTTTCATCTCCACCACCTCCCACAGGAGGGCATTCCATGTATCCACCACCCTCTCTGTGAAAAAATACTTCCTGACATTACTCCTGAGTCTGCCCCTCTTCAACCTCAATTCATGCCCTCTAGTTCTACCACCTTCCCGTCTCTGGAAAAGGTTTGTTTGCCGATTAATACTTTTTAAATATTTGAACGTCTGTATCATGTCACCCCTGTTTCTCCTTTCCTCTAAACAGGGGTGGCATGATTTATTTATTACATTTGTACCCCGCGCTTTCCCGCTCATCGCAGGCTCAATGCGGCTTACATACTAACAAGAGAATACAATCTGTAGTATCTGAATCAACAAAGGAGATATGTGGTAGGACAAATGAACAAGAGTAAATGGGATAAAAGAGGTATGAGAGAAAGAATAGGGATAGGTAAGGACGTAGAGCGATAAAGAAGAGGTAGGGGAAGAGCATGGAGGGTAAGAAGGTTGGTAGGAGATAATATCTGAGTCATTGTTATTAATGTTTAGATGAACCGGTAAGTAGATGGGTTGCTTATGTTTGCTTATGGTAGGTCAAGTCGTTCGGGTAAACCTGTTTGAATAGATGGGTTTTCAATAGTTTCCTAAAGGGAAGATATTCATTAATTGACCGAATGTATCTGGGTAGAGCATTCCAGAGTTGGGATCATTCAAATATTTGAAAGTTATTAATCCGCAAATGAACCTCTTTTGGAGACGGGAAGGTGGAAGAGCTAGAGGACCTGAATTGAGGTTGAAGGGGGGCAGACTCGGGACCAAGCGATGCCTGGTTACCGCTAGGTTAGTGCTAGAGCACTTATCACCACCTCAATGGGTGGCTGTAAGGGCTCCCCGCTGCATGGCCAAACAGTAAGAGTTCTCTCACCATGTGGCCATTTTTGGGGGTGCTTTTAACGGCTGAGGAAAGAACGGCCCTGGCATGCAGGAAAAATAGTCCTTGCCGCTACCGCAGCAATTTGTGGACAATTTGTACACTCTTCCCCGCTGTTCCCCTTTCTGTGGTGAATCCGCTGCCACTGCTGCCCTGACCCGGGTAGGCTTCTGGCTGTTGCATCGGAGTTGTTCTCCCCGCCTGCACCGCCGGCCGCTCAGCTGTGCGGCGCTTTCTCTTCTGCCGGTCCGTCGGAGCGGAGACGGTTGTCCCTGGTCTGGAGGGCCTTGTCGGTTGGGACTATGGAGAAGGAACGTTTGAGTCTGCGTCGCTTTGGATCCCTCTCCGTGACATCTGGATCGTCGGTTGCAGTCCAGCGGCTCCTGTCTTGCCCACGATCCTTCGTAGCTAAAATGTTCATAAATAAATAAATAAATAAAATAGGAAAAAAAAACCTCTAAATTCTTCACTAGATAAGACCTTAGTGGCGACTCATTTCCCACAAGTATAAAAACTCTTGTGACTCGCACACTTCATTGGCCTCTCAATCCTGTTTAAATCTTTTTTAATTGTATAAATACATAAACTCTTTTACATGTGATTTTTAAATTTAACTTAAAACTTATCTGAATCAAAGATGTCTCAGAACAGTCCTCTTCGGAGACATCTTTGATTCAGAAAAGTTTTAAGTTAAATTAAAATGTCACATGTAAAAAAAGTTTATACTAAATAAATAAAGAGCTGATTGTGAAACCAATGAAGTGTGCGAGTCACAAGGTTTTTACACTTGTGTGAAATGAGTCACTTCTGAGGACTTATCTAGTGGAAAATACAGGATCTCTTTTACGAAGTGGCGCTAAGCCCAATGCGGGTTTACCACTTGCTAAACAGGAAATACCACTGGGCTACCGCAGCAGCACGACGATACTTCCCACCCCTAGCGTGCCGTCATATCCGGCACTACAAAAACATATTTATTTTTGTAGCGCCAGAGTGTATCTGGCGGTAATCGGGCAATGCCAAGTGCTGCCCGGTTACTGCTGGGTTACAGCGGGAACCCTTACCGCCGCCTCAATGGGTGGTGGTAAGGGCTCCCTCCCGAAATGGCCGAGCGGCAAGTGCTTTACTTGCTGCACGGCTATTTCCTGCAGGAAACAGACACTCGGCGAGTGTGGAAAAAGCCGTGCCGATCCCAGCGCAGGCCCCTTTTTGCCATAGCTTGGTAAAAAGGGCCCCTTAGTGAATTGTAAGTCACTGCAGCATTTGCATGTTTTTTCTCACCAAAACGTCCAAATCAGTATTTTCAAAACCCATTTTCCAGTTGTTTTTCTATGCAGCTTGTCCAAATCTCAAGAGGGTGTGTTGGGTGGGGGGGGAGTGGTGTTAAGGACGGGATTTGGACGTTCCTAAGACCCGGACATTTTTCATCCATAATGGAACAAAACAAATATGATACAGACATTCAAATATTTGAAAGGTATTAATCCGCAAACGAATCTTTTCCGGAGATGGGAAGGCGGTAGAACGAGAGGACATGAAATGAGATTGAAGGGGGGCAGACTCAGGAAAGATGTCAGGAAGTATTTTTTCACGGAGAGGGTGGTGGACGCTTGGAATGCCCTCCCACGGGAGGTGCTGGAGATGAAAACGGTAACGGAATTCAAACATGTGTGGGATAGGCATAAAGGAATCCTGTGCAGTAGGAATGGATCCTCAGAAGCTTGGCCGAAATTGGGTGGCGGAGCAGGTGGGGGAAGAGAGGTTGGTGGTTGGGAGGCGGGAATGGTGCTGGGCAGACTTATACGGTCTGTGCCAGAGCCGGAGGTGGGAGGCGGGACTGGTGCTTGGGAGGCGGGGAATCCTGCTGGGCAGACTTGTACGGTCTTTGCCCTGAAAAGGACAGGTACAAATCAAGGTAAAGTATACGCATATGAGTTTATCTTGTTGGGCAGACTGGATGGACCGTGCAGGTCTTTTTTTGCTGTCATCTACTATGTAAAACAAAAATGCCCAGGACTAAAACTAAGATGTTTTGTGCCAGATTTGTTTTAATAATGACAAAGCCACAAAAAAGTGCCCTAAATGACCTCTGGAGGGATGACACTGACCCCCATCCCACCCCCAAAGATATAAAAGAAACAATATATTTCACCCTCTATGACAGTCTCAGATCTTATAGCCAGTCCTATCAGAGCAGCAAGCAGGTCCCTGGAGTAGCCTAGTTGTCAGTGCAGTGTAATATGGAGAAGGGGCCCCAGGTCCATAATCTACTCTGTTACACTTGTGGTGGAAAGTATGAGTCCTCCAAAACCCACCAAAATCCTACTGTACCCATATATAGGTGACGCCTGCAGCTACAGTAGGTTTTTTTTTTGGGGGGGGGGGGGGGGGTTGGAGGGCTCACTATACAATATATTCTCAATGGAGGAGGGTAGATAGTGGGGTTCCGCAGGGGTCTGTGCTGGGACCGCTGCTTTTTAATATATTTATAAATGATCTAGAGATGGGAGTAACCAGTGAGGTAATTACATTTGCTGACGACGCAAAGTTATTCAAAGTTGTTAAATCGCGAGAGGATTGTGAAAAATTACAAGAGGACCTTACGAGACTGGGTGTCTAAATGGCAGATGACGTTTAATGTGAGCAAGTGCAAAGTGATGCATGTGGGAAAGAGGAACCCGAATTATAGCTACGTCACGCAAGGTTCCACATTAGGAGTCACCGACCAGGAAAGGGATCTAAGCATCGTCGTTGTTGATGATACGTTGAGACCCTCTGCTCCAGTGACGTTCCTAGGTCGGCTGCCAACCGGGACAGATTGCTGTTGCGCCCCCCCCCCCCGGGTGCAACACGACCCCCCTGGCGAAATGACACCCCTCCCCGGCGCATCAACCCCCCCCCATCGGGTGCATCTTTACCTGCGGGAGCTGCCGCGCGGCTCTCGGCTCCACTGGCTCCCTGCTCCCTCTGCCCCGGAACAGGAAGTAACCTGTTCCAGGGCAGAGGGAGCAGGGAACCAGCGGAGCCGACAGGCGCGCGGCACCCCCCAAGTAGTGTGCACCCGGGGCGGACCGCACCCACCGCCCCGCCCTTGGTACGCCGCTGCTCTGCTCAGTGTGTGGTGACGGCTAAGAAAGCTAATAGAATATTAGGTATTATTAGAAAAGGAATGGAAAACAAAAATGTGGACATTATAATGCCTTTGTATCACTCCATGGTGCGACTGCATCTCTAATATTGTGTTCAATTCTGGTCACCGTATCTAAAAAAAGATATAGTGGAATTAGAAAAAGTACAGAGAAGGGCGACAAAAATGATAAAGATTTCCCTATGAGGAAAGGCTGAAGTGCTAGAGCTCTTCAGCTTGGAGAAAAGATAGCTGAGGGGAGATATGATAGAGGTCTATGAAATAATGAGTGGAGTGGAACGGGTAGACCTGGATCGCTTATTTACTCTTTCCAAAAATACTAGGACTAGGGGGCAAGCAATGAAGCTACATAGCAGTACATTTAAAATGAATTAGAGATAATTTGTCTTCACTCAATGTGTAATTAAACTCTGGAATTTGTTGCCAGAGAATGTAGTAAAAGCAGTTAGCTTAGCAGGGTTTTAAAAAGGTGTGGATGGCTTCCTAAAGGAAAATTCCATAGACCATTATTAAAATGGACTTGGGGAAAATCCACTGCTTATTTCTAGGATAAGCAAAATAAAATGTATTGCACTGTTTTGGGATCTTGCCAGGTACTTGTAACCTGGATTGGCCATTGTTGGAAACAGGATGCTGGGCTTGATGGACCTTCAGTCTGTCCCAGTATGACAATACTTATATATTTATAATGGAGCAATGGTGAGATGTGTACCTGTGAACATTTATTTGAAGTCCACTGCAGTGCCCCCTAGGGTGCCCCACTGCTCTCGTGGGATGTCTCTGTGGCCAATTTACTAAGAATGCTGGTTCCTCTTACATCCCAATGGCTTGATTTTGTGCGTTTTTCACTTGCATATTTTTTTTTCTAAAATGGACCAAAATGATAAATGCACAGAGCACAAAAGCATCTAGCAAGTGGCAATTGAAAAAGAAAAATAAAAGATAGACATTTGCTGTTTCGAAAATGACTGTATTTGCTTTCAGATTCTGGGCATTTTGAGCATAACTTCCGAAGTCAGTTTTAGACGTCATATCGAAAATGCCCCTCCATGTATATGCTATTTTGAGAGCACAGGGCTGATACTTTTCTGTAGTCTAACGTTGCCCCTGAAATAAATTGAGTCAGCCTGAACAAGATGATTATTGCAAACAGTGGCGTCGCGAGGGCAGCTGACACCCGGGACGGGTCGCCGCTGCGCCCCCCCCCTGGGTGCAGCGCGGTGCACCCTCCCCCCTCCGGAGCGCAACCCCCCCCCCTGAGAACATACCTGGAAGGCGGTGAGGGGCGGGCGGGAGAGCCAATCCGCCGAGTGCACGCCGCTGGGGGGTGTCGGCGCCTCGCTGGTTCCCTGCTCTCTCTGCCCCGGGGCAGAGAGAGCAAGGAACCAGCGAGGCGCCGACACCCCCCAGTGGTGTGCACCCGGGACGGACCGCCCCACCGCCCCCCCTTCCTATGCCACTGATTGCAAAGTATCATAACTGGTATCTCATATGTGGCTTCCTAACTGCTCCCTGATTTTTGATCAATCAGTTCTTGTAGTAATCACAGCCCAAAGTGATTCTACTAAAGGGCAGGAAGAATGAACCCTCTGCGGCTTTAAACTGCTTCGCTACTGACTGGCTTCTGTAGACGAGGGGCACTAACTGTGGAAGGAATTCTGTCCAGCACTTGTGGTTGCAAAACACCAATTTCATTTACAACAAGAAAATCCAAACATGCACACTTACAGCCCACAGGCTTGACTACAGACAAAAGTAGAGGACAGCAAACTTATTTCATCAGCCAAACTCCTTCATGAGTAAATTCATCATCTGGCATAAGCAGGTGCTCCTTCCTCCACAATAAACATTGACACTTGCAGGTTGACATTTGAAAACATTTATGTGGTTGGTGGAGATGCTGACTGTATAAATTCGTATTTTAAAATCCAATATTTGGCACATACGTATAACTTTGGGTTTGTAAGTCACTGTAAATCCAAGTTATACCTATGAAATCAGAGTGGGATTAGGGGTAGACACAAAACTTACATGCATAATGACAATACTCAGCTGCTGTATGCATGAGTTATGGGATGATTTAAGAAAGTCTAGGGGTCATTTATATGTGGGATATGATTTACACTTATGAATTGGCATACATGCATATGTAGTGTTAAGAAAAGGAACTATTTATACATATATGCCAGAGGCATGCAGAGATTTGTAGTAGATGTGTTCTGGGCATGTATGGGTATGTCTTCAAAGTAGATGTATATTCTGTATTTTAGAACAGCAGTACTGTATATCCAGGGGTGTGCTGGTAAATTTTTAACAACAGGCTCTTTCTCCGGACGTAGCCAGCTCTGCAGTTGGAAGGGCCAGGAGTGGCCGAGGGGGGGGGGGGGGGGGCAACACTTACCTCTCTCTCCTTCCTCTCTTCGTGCGGGCACACTACTACTACTACTACTACTATTTAGCATTTCTATAGCGCTACAAGGCATACGCAGCGCTGCACAAACATAGAAGAAAGACAGTCCCTGCTCAAAGAGCTTACAATCTAATAGACACTAGGCATACCTTTGCTGGCAGTCCAATAAATGGACTGCCACCACTCCCAACATCTTGCTCTGAGCAGTATGCTGAAACTTCTCACACATGCTGGAGAAGTCCCAGCCTGATGCTCAGAGCTGGAAACAAGGAGTGGGGAGCAGCAGCAGTCTATTTACTTGGCTGGCAGGGCTCAGGATCTCCACCAGCAAAGTAAAAGAGAATTCAGCAGGGGGCCCAAGCCCACATTTTGGAAGCCAGTTGTTAAAGTAGCCATGGAGGGCCCTACTTTAACAACCGGCTCCCAAAATTCTTAAAAACTTAACAACCGGCTCTTGCGAGCCTGTGAGAGCCTGCTCCAACACACCACTGTGTATATCCCAGAAAATTGCCCTGTCATCAATTACACTTGCTTCAAGTCCCTAATCAGTTTTCCTTTTTAAATACTCTTTATCAAAAGTAAAAGTTCAAAAAGAAAAGAAAAGAACACTCAACTATAGTTATGGCCTCGTAAGTACTTACGTGTAAGTATTGCTGTACTAGGACAGACCGAAGGTCCATCATTCCTAGCATCCTGTTTCCAACAGTGGCCAATCCAGGTCCCAAGTACCTGGCAAAATGCCAAAAAAATACAATACAGAAATAATTTTAATAATGGTCTATGGACTTTTCCTTTAGGAAGCCAGCCAGATCTTTTTAAAACCCCGCTAAGCTAACTGCTTTTACTACATTCTCTGGCAACAAATTCCAAAGTTTAATTACACATTGAGTGAAGAAACATTTTTTTCCGATTCATTTTAAATTGATTACTTTGTAGCTTCATTGCATGCCCCCTAGTCCTAGTATTTTTGGAAAGAGTAAGTAAGTGATTCACATCCTATAATACTGTTATTGATTAAGAACCAAGCTTCCCTCGAGACACTCTCCTTCTCTTGTTCAACAGTACTCTCTTCTTCTGCATCCCCTATGTCTGCTGTTCCAGGGACTGTCTCTTCATGTTCACGTGTACAGCGCTGCATACGTCTAGTAGCGCTATAGAAATGATAAGTAGTAGTAGTAGTATTAGTATATGGTGGCAAAAAAAATCAACACAGAAAAAAATGCGATTGACACTAATCTATAATGTTAGGCATAGGTGAAGTGTCTGGACCCAACTAAAACCTAGTGTAAATGCCCATGCCTAACCTAGGTGCAGATGAAACATATTCTATAACAGTGCACGTAGTTTCTAGGAACGCCCATAACCAGCCAATGTCCCTCCCATGACCATGCCCCCTTTTGAGACCAGTGCATTTGAATTTACGCACACCACTTTACAGAATATGTTTAGAAAGTTGTGTGTGCAAATTATAATTAGTGCCGAAAATTGCTCGCTAGTGGCCAATTATTGGTACCAGTGGCGTAGCTATGTGGGGCCAGGGGGGCCTGGGCACCCGTAGATTTGGTCCTGGACCCCCCCTGCTGACGACCCTCTCGACCCTTCCCTTCCGCTGCCAACCCGCCTTCGCCGTCACCTGCCTTTGCTGGCGAGGGACCTCAACCCCTGCCAGCCGAGGTCCTCTTCTTCCTGCAAAAGGCTTCGTTCTGTTTCTGACGTCAGACTCACAGAAACAAAACGAAGCCTTGCAGATAAGCCAGCAAACCCTCTCGACCCCCCCTCCTGCCGCCAACCCACCATCAATCTGCCGTCGCCGACTGCTACCTTTGCTGGCGGGGGACCCCAACCCCCGCCAGCGGAGTTCCTCTTGTTCCTTCGTTCTGTTTCTGAGTCTGACGTCCTGCACCTACAACGTCCTACAGATGTCTTTCTCATAGAAACATCCAATTTTGGACGTCCTTCACTGCCCATTGCAGAAACGTCCAAAATGGGGACGCCCTCAATTGCCCCATCACAGAAACGTCCAAATTTTGGACGTCCTGAACGCTTCCCTTTGGGCCTCCTTCCCTCCCTGTGTCCCGCCCTCGTCTGACGCAACTTCCGTGAGGGCGGGACGCAAGGAGGGAAGGAGGGCCGAAGGGAGGCGTTCTGCTGCCTGCAGCGCTGCTTTCACGGAGGTGAGACCGCGATTTCAATGCAGGGGGCCCGGCCCGGTGGCGGACGGAGGGGGAAGCAGTGGCGCCCTAGGGGGGTGGAGGCGGGAGCAGTGGCTGCGGTGACCTCGGGGGTGGAGGGGTGAGTGGCGGCAACCTCGGGGGGGGGGGGGGCATGGTGGCTAGGCCAGCAGGGACGAGGCACCGGGGACGGCCTTGGCCCAGGCTCGGCCCGGCCCAGTCTCTCGGCGGCCCTGGGTGGAGATGGCGGTGCGTGTGGAGGAAGGGCTGAAGCTGCTCCTGCAACCTTCCAATGTCTCTCACTGCGTTCGTAACCATCTCCTGACGTCAGGCAAGCAGGCTTCTACTGCGGGAGGGTGACATCAGGAGATGGTTACTAACGCAGGCAGACGCATTGGAACGTTGCAGGAGCAAATTATTATATTAGATGTGGCCACAGACATGTGGGAAAGACTTCATTAAATTATCCCCATCGTGCAAAATTAAAAACCCAGAGGAAAATTCTGATTCGTTGCCCTTTACAGACAGGAATCGCGATGCACGATTTCACTTTTCTGCATGCATTATAAATGGGCCGTTATATTCTTTCTTCTTTCTCTGTAGAAAAATCATGGATTGCCTGAGCATAAATCCTCAACAGATAGAAGCAACAGCAGCAGGAAAAAACATCCATACTTCCTAAGAGTAATTCATTTAAAAATTAAAATTGTGTATTCCTTAATTGCATCTTTTGATGATGATCAGTCTAGCAGCGGGTTAAGTCAAACAGCAGGCAGTACACAGTGAGGTATGTAGACAAAATATATACGCTATTTCCTGCAGACTTCCTATTATTATATTTTTTGTCATGCTTTAGTTTAAAGTTGCTTCATTTCACATCAGAAGCAATTTACCCCTGGCCAGGTTTTAAATCAGTGATTCCTTCCCAATGCACATTCATTCCCGAGTAATTACTTTGCGTTAAGCGCTCTGTATTCACCACAAATGAGTTCCAGGACTCTGAATACACTTCAGTTGTTCTTGTCAAGGAACAAACAACACCGAGGACAATATTTACCTAAGATCAAATTAATTTGGGAAGCAGCAACAGTGAAACATTTAGCCACAGACAGGATTCACTTGATGAATTTGTTCTGGCTTGCACTTGCCCAGCAAAGCCCGGAAAAGTTAAAGCCATTTTAGGCCTCAGCTGCACAGAGAAAATGGAACATTCCTTGTGAAACCTTGGTTACAAGAAACTTTTAAGAGTGACAAAGTATTTCAGTCAGGACATGGCCGGCCAATCTTATTGGTTGTCAAATTCGCTGTGTAATGACAAGTCAATCTAATTTCTTTTGTATACAAGACCACAGATTGTTCTCGGACCCGAGTGCGTCTGTACTTTGATTTTTCACTTTTGTTCCCGATGGCATGCCTCCGAACATCACTTGACAATGAGGGGTGCCACACATCCCTGATCTCTCACACCCTATGAGTGACCTATTACTTTTCATGCATAACCTCTGGCCCGGGACCTGACAGTTTGATTGATTGTCCACTGTTATGATTTATGAGTATCTTCTCAGAATAATTAACAGACAACAGGTGGTGGGGCACAATAATTTTGATTACCCAGCGGTTTATGAAACCACCACAAAGGTGACTTCATTTTCCAAGTGAGAGAAGAACAATTAAAAAACGAAGCAAAGCAAGTTCCTTTATGTCCCCAGTCCTCAATCTTCTGTCAGTCTCACAGAAGTCTTTATCCAAAATACATTTCGTTCCAAACCCAAGTAGAAAATGAATCACTCAGAAGAAGACATTTTCAATATAATCTTCTCTTGAAAGCCTTCAACCTTATTTTGTTGAGGTCTTACTAGCGAAGCATCAGTTGATATGATGTTTGCAAAGGAAAGAACTGAAAAACAGAGGCAAAATATAATATTTGTACCTGTTCGAAGAAGTCTTTTATCGAAGTAATAATTCTGATTTCATGAAAAGCATTCAAGTAAACCAAGCACAGCAGAAGAAACGCTGGGCCTGTTTTCCGAAATGCTGTTTGAAGACTGTCTCTAAAGCAAAACTCTTGGAAACAGATCCCATGAAAGTAGGATTTCATGGAATTTTGGAATCATTGTCAGTTTGTCGTAAGTACCTCATTCTGATCCTCTCCTGGGTTTTAAGCACTTTCAAACATCTACGTGAAAACAAATCTGATCGAACTTACTTTTTCATATCTCAAGTTCTCAGATTCAAATTATGAGAATCAGGGTGCTTGACGATTCCTATTTATTCTATGATCTTCTTTCTGATTTAATAATAAACGATAAATGTCATTATCGCTTGCATTTCAAACATAACGTTGCACTTCAAGACACTGGTCATGGAAAGTTGCTTAAAAAAGTTTTAATTAGTAAACAAAATCTTTGGAAGTAGCACTTCTCTTCAGTTTTCTTTGGAATAGCAACCGTTCAGTTTTTCCGTTTTCTTGTTAAATTATGGGCATTGATTTTGGGTTTTTTTTCTATACCAGCCCTCTATTGTAAATGAAGAGTGACATTACTATTATTATTATTACTACTATTATTATAACTATTGAGTCTGAGGGCAATATGTCTTTATAGCACTTAATTTTATCAGCTTCATTTATATTTTTCTTCCTCTCTGATCTTCAAAGTTATTAGGGCTTCTTTTACAAAGCCACGCTAGCGATTCATAGGCGGTAAATGAGAGGAAGTCTACTCAATTTCTATGGGTTTCCTCTTAATTATTACACAATGTGAAAAGCCGTTTCATTGAGTTGCTCCATCAAACAAGCCAAATACAATTAGAAAACTTTGCAAATGTTTTCATAAAAGATTTTTTACAAGATTATTTCCTGACCACTAGGGCTATGGTTAGGGTAGAGTGAATTTGGATGACCAACTATGACCCGACACTTTGGAGGATTATGCATTTTGATATCACTGCAAAGATGCTGATGAATTAAGGAGATAGGCTGTAGAGTCGCCCTTTTGCCCCTGTAAGTGTAGGGTCTTGACTCGCGCCTTCTGCTTCTTGACTAGGTTAGGATCTTGGCGCACAGCATCATTGGTCTTTTGACTATCCATCCCACGGAGTGGAGGAGTGGCCCAGTGGTTAGGGTGGTGGACTTTGCTTCTGGGGAACTGAGTTCAAGTCCTGGCACAGGCAGCTCCTTGTGACTTTGGGCAAGTCACTTAACCCTCCATTGCCTGCCATGAGTGGAAAAGCATGGGGTACAAATGTAATTAAAAAAAAAATTGACTATTTACCCTGTGTCTCTATGGTGTTCCTTCACCCTCTTGCTTTCCTCCACTTTTCTATCGTTATTGTCATTCCTTTTCCTAACTCATTTAGGGGCCCTTTTACAAAGCAAAAGTAGAACCACTGTTACTTTGCCATGTGCCAAATCGGGACTACCGCTAGGCTACCACAGGAACCTGGCAGTAGTTCCCACCCCCAGTGCATGCCATTTTTTAATTTCAAAATATAATTGATAAACAATCTTATCAAGCCTAAGCTTGTACAGAAAAGTATACATTTGATAATCCTATATAATGATTCTCACCTCCAACATTCTGACTTGCTGCCTGGGACCGTGGCTCATTCCAAGTTGGTCAGGATGGCTCCGTAGATCAGGCTGACATCACCATAGCCATTATGATGTCAACTTCAGAACCCGTGGGAAAAAAAAAACATGCCTCACAGCTGATCCATGTCCAGAGGAGGGTCGCTGGACATGGGTAGCTGCAGGGGGGGCAGGGGAGAGAGGAGGGTCGCTGGACATGGGTGGCTGCAGGGGGGGCAGGGGAGAGAGGAGGGTCGTTGGACATGGGTGGTTGCAGGGGGGGCAGGGGAGAGAGGAGGGTCGCTGGACATGGGTGGCTGCAGGGGGGGCAGGGGGGCAGGGGGAGAGGAGGGTCGCTGGACATGGGTAGCTGCAGGGGAGATGAGGAAAATCTTGCTAGCACCCGTTTCATTTGTGTCAGAAACGGGCCTTTTTTACTAGTAATTAATAAATGAAAGAAAATTATGTATAAGTACACTCAAGTCCTCAAATCTGGATCCAAGATTACATAAGTACATAAGTGCATAAGTATTGCCATACTGGGAAAGACCAAAGGTCCATCGAGCCCAGCATCCTGTTTCCAGCAGTGGCCAATCCAGGTCACAGATACCCGGCAAGATCCCCAAAATGTACAAAACATTTTATACTGCTTATCCCAGAAATAGTGGATTTTCCCCAAGTCCATTTAATTATGGTCTATGGACTTTTCCTTTAGGAAGCCGTCCAAACCTTTTTTAAACTCTGCTAAGCTAACCGCCTTTACCACATTCTCTGGCAATGAATTCCAGAGTTTAATTACACGTTGAGTGAAGAAAACTTTTCTCAGATTCGCTTTAAATTTACTACATTGTAGCTTCATCGCATGCCCCCTAGTCCTAGTATTTTTGGAAAGCGTGAACAAATGCTTCACATCTACCCGTTCAACTCCACTCATTATTTTATAGACCTCTATCATATCTCCCCTCAGCCGCCTTTTCTCCAAGCTGAAAAGCCCTAGCCACTTTAGCCTTTTCTCATAGGGAAGTCGTCCCATCCCCGTTATCATTTTCGTTGCCCTTCTCTGCACCTTTTCTAATTCCACTATATCTTTTTTGAGATGCGGCGACCAGAGTTGAACACAATATTCGAGGTGCGGTCACACCATGGAGCGATACAAAGGCATTAGAACATCCTCATTTTTGTTTTCCATTCCTTTCCTAATAATACCTAACATTCTATTTGCTTTCTTAGCCGCAGCAGCACACTGAGCAGAAGGTTTCAACGTATCATCAACGACGACACCTAGATCCCTTTCTTGGTCCATGACTCCTAACGTGGAACCTTGCATGACGTAGCTATAATTCAGGTTCCTCTTTCCCACATGCATCACTTTGCACTTGCTCACATTAAACGTCATCTGCCATTTAGACGCCCAATCTCCCAGTCTCGTAAGGTCCTCTTGTAATTTTTCACAATCCTCCTGCGATTTAACGACTTTGAATAACTTTGTGTCATCAGCAAATTTAATTACCTCACTAGTTTCTTCTATCTCTAGGTCATTTATAAATATGTTTAAAAGCAGCGGTCCCAGCACAGAGCCCTGGAGAACCCCACTAACTGTTGCTACTATTGGAGATTCTAGATGGAATGTTGCTAGTGGAGGAGTAGCCTAGTGGTTAGTGCAGTGGAACATGGAATGTTGCTACTATTGGAGATTCTACATGGAATGTTGCTACTATTTGAGGTTCTGTTGCTATTACTTGAGATTCTACATGGAATGTTGCTAGTGGAGGAGTAGCCTAGTGGTTAGTGCAGTGGACTTTGATCCTGGGGAACTGGGTTCAATTCCCATTACAACTCCTTCTGACTCTGGGCAAGTCACTTAATCCTCTGTTGCCCCTGGTACAAAATAAGTACCTGAATATATGTAAACCACTTTGAATGTAGTTACCAAAACCTCAGAAAGGCAGTGTATCAAGTCCCATTTCCCTCCCCTTCCCTAAAATGGTAATTGCCTTACTTTTCAATACAGAAATAGCAAAGACTCATAGCCTACTGATTCTGTGCTACGTCAGCTGTAAAGGTTTTGCACAATTTTATTAGAAGGCAGCGGAAGAGAAATGACTAAGTGCAAATAAGCAGGCATGTGTTAAGCTGTTATGAAACTGTAATGTTAAACAGGCTTTTGCAAAGCAAAAAGTCAATTTAAAATGGTAATCCTGTGATTGTGCTGTCAGAGAGCTGGACCGAAATTCATTACCCATACATACGAGGATTTGAACCAGCTTGTTCTCTGCGTGCAGCTGATGAAGATTTCTGATAAATTCAGATGGGTGTACACAGCAGAGAAGTTGTGATGACCTCAACCTTTCAGTGTGAATACGGTAAAGCAAGGCAGATTTCTAAAAGTGTCCGGTATGTCTGTAGGATCCAAATGGATCTTTATGTAGATTATTGTACGATTTCAAGGGCAGACAGAAAAAGTTGTGAACGCCCCCTTTAAACAGAACGTAGAGGTGGGAGTTGAAACTTCCAGGTGGGGAGATGCTCAGTTTCAGCACTAATTTAGAACAGGTTCTGTGTTTGCCAGCATGTGTGACAGACTAGCATTGTTACACATGTACACGTTGATGAAATCAACGGCAAGAACCCGGCAGCTTCTGCGTAGATGTGTT
The DNA here is from genome assembly GCF_901765095.1 of Microcaecilia unicolor. Taxonomy (NCBI): domain Eukaryota; kingdom Metazoa; phylum Chordata; class Amphibia; order Gymnophiona; family Siphonopidae; genus Microcaecilia; species Microcaecilia unicolor. Next base: position 754,012,883 of record NC_044031.1, on the reverse strand, counting down.
GGCCTCATTTTACAAACCTACACAAGTAAGTGGCAGAAATTAATTAATTAGTTTTATTTAATACATTTGTATCCCGCACTTTCCCACTAAAAGCAGGTTCAATGCGGCTTACATAGTATTAGGTTATACAGAATTTTGTTAGATAAGGTAAGAAATTAAATATAACATAGGAATAGCATGGATGGGTCGGTAGAGATAGGCGATAGGGGGGTAGTGATAGAATGGATAGAATGGATGGGTTGGTAGGGATAGGTGATGTGGGGGGTGATGTGGGAGATATATGGTCTGGGTGAGGCTGCAATTTTAACTTGATTTCATTTTGGAGACCTGACATAAATTATTTTAGATTAAAGACAATGGGGGTTTATATTCGACTTGACGAGTCAGAAATGGCTCTTGGTTGCTTAGCTCACCTTTTCAGGGCTAACTGCTAATTTTCAGTGCAGTTAACCAGTTAGTGCCCTGAAAATAACTGGTTAGCACCAAACTGAAAACATGCAATTTTGGGGGTATTCTGGGAGTGGGGGTCGGCCTTTGGCCAGTTAAGTGAAGATATTCAGCACTTAGCAGCCAGGTTAACCACATAAAGAGGACTACATAAAAGTCAGACCAATCTTTATACGTGTCACAGCCATAGGGGCCGTGCCAACTGCTCAGACTTACCCTTGCTCCATGGGGTTGGGTCCCGCAGTCTTCACAGGGCCTGTGGTGGGTGGTTGGTCCTGGTGAGCCAGCAGCATGGCTGCCTCTGGCACCCTGTGGGGGTCTTTGGGCCTCACAGTGCTTCCAGGTGCCAGCCTCCTAGGGCACGTGTGCGTTGAAGTCCTGCCCTTAAAGGGGCACGGTGTTGGATTTCTGGGACGCTAGGGAAACCCCATTTCTGGTACTGGAACTATTTGAGGGAGGTTCCCGCCTCCCTTCATTACCTTTCCAACAGGTCTTCCATAGCTGTGCCTTATCTCTAGCTTAGCCTTGCCTGACTCCTGCCCTGTCCTGCCTTGTGTCCAGCTCCAGCCTTGCCTTGTGTCCAGCTCCAGCCATGCCTTGTCTTCAGCTCCAGCCTTGCCTTGTCTCCAGCTCCAGCCCTGCCTTGTCTCTAGCTCCAGCTCTGCCTTATCTCCAGCTCCAGTCCTGCCTGCCTTGTCTCAAACCAGCCTAGCCTGTTTTGCTTGTCTTCAGTCTGAGCTGGCCTAGCTTAGTCCCTTGCCTTGTGTTGAGCCTAACCAGGGTAATTTGACTGCCAGTAGCCGGTACCCGGTGGCAGCCCAAGGGCTCACCTTCCCTGAGTTTGTGACAATAGGGTAACCCATAGCTGGTTAAGTGCTGAATATCATACTTAATCAACTAAGCGTTAGCTGGCTCCAGAAACCTGGAAGTTCAGTGCTGATGCCTGGACATGGCCTGACATTGAATTCCTGGGTTTAATTCTGGCGGCGTTCAGCAATCACCCAATTACTCCTTTAGTCCCTGGTGCAAAGCCATGATGAACATTTTTTTGAAATCTATGCATGCCTTTGAGCTGGTGTAAAACCCGATGTGGAGTTTTTGCAAAATGGAGAATACAGGTGTACAGTGGCATTCCTAGGGGGGCTGACACCCGGGGCGGATCGCCGATGCGCCCCGCTCCCCGGTTGCAGTGCCCCCCCTGATGCAGCACGACCCCCCCCCCACGAAAGAACCCCTCGCCAGGGTGCACGCCGTTCGGGGGGGGGGTGCCGCGCGCGCCTGTCCGTTGTTCGTTCCATGCTCCCTCTGCCCCGGAACAGACCTGTTCCGGGGCAGAGGGAGCATGGAACGAAGGTCGGAGAGGCGCGCGCGGCACCCCCCCAGTGGTGTGCATCTGGGGCAGACCGCCCCCCCCCTAGGAACGCCACTGTAGGTGTACATTTCAATCCCTCTCGAGTCATGTCCGAACCATGTCTGAACCATGCCAAAACCACACCCCTTTAATATCTCTGTGTGGTATGGCTCTGCACATCCAGGGGTCATTTTACTGAACTTCATTAAGCGTTAGCATGTGTTTAATGCAGGAAAAATGGCCAAACGCAGACACGCTAAAGCGTTCTATGTTAGCTTTGCCATTGGTGCAAAAGTTTTGAAGGGGGGATGTAAGGGGTGGAGGATGGGCATGAAAGTGCTATTCAGCTAACTAACTGGGTTTTGCATCCTAAACAGGAGGAATAACTTTTTAAAATAGCCGTGGGCTAATGCTAACATTAGTGCATGGCCAGGAATTCGACAAATAGAAAAAAGCCCTGTTTATGGCTGCGCTAGAAATGGGCATAAGGCCAGCTTCTATTTAGGCGCGGTATACAGAATAGGCTTAGTCAATATCCTAGTGCCTAAAGCTATTCGCATCCATTTACACCAGCGAAAACATGGTGTAAAACCCGACATGTAGATTTAGGCGCAGAGGGCCATATTCTATAACAACGCGCATAAATTTTGGAATGTCCATGAAACGTCAGTTTCCCCACCTGTAACCATGCCCTTTTATACCTGCGCGCATTAAAATTTAGGTGCAGTGCGTTACAGAATATGCTTAGGGAATTGTGTGCGTAAATTCTAATTATTGTCAATTAGTACTTATTGTTGCGTATTAAGTGCTGTTAACAACCCTGATTGGCTTGTTAAGCCAATCAAGCTACACGTGTTGTTATAGAATGCGCTTGGATTTCGGTTTGGAACGCTAAGCGTGCTATATAGAATCCGAGGGATTAGCGCATGGGAAAGTCCCACATTAGAATGCGCAAAGTCCATTTAATAGCACAGCTTAGTAAATTGACCCCCTAATTAGCAGTTTTCTGAAATTTACATGTGGATATGTTAATGGAAAACCTTTTTGTTTTCTAAAACTTTGGAAATCTAATTCAGTCTTGTCTTTTGAGTTCTGCATGTTAAAATTCTCCAATAACTGACTGGCTTCTTTGTTGTAATCCACACCGAACCAGGTCTCTGAAAATCCCAGAATATAAGAAATGTAATATATTGTAGTTATGGAGACTTTGATATACCACCTAAATACACTGCAGTGCCACTGTGCAGTTTTCAATAAAACAAAGTCGGAAATCAAGAAAGGAAATGACTGTGATCAGAACAGATTGAGGAAATGGAAAGAGAAGGGAATGAATGAATAACAGTGAAACAGTGTGTTTTGCATATTAGTGTTAATAATAACTTTTAAAAAGCACGTTAGAAGATTTTAAATGCATACATAAGCATTGCCATATTGGGATAGACTGAAGGTCCATCAAGCCCAGTATCCTGTTTCCAGCAGTAGTCAATCCAGATCACACGTTCCTGGCAAGATGCCAGAACAGTAAAACTGAATTTGTTCTGCTTATCCTAGAAATAAGCAGTAGATTTTCCCAAGTCCCTCTTAATAATGGCTAATGAATTATTCTTTTAGGAAATTATTCAAACCTTGTGCAATATACATATGAAGTATCACATATCAAGTAATCCATAACCTGAATTGTAACAAATTGTATTTCCACCAATCATAATGTACTGTAAGCCACACTGAGCCCGCAAAAAGGTGGGAAAATGTGGGATACAAATGCAATAAATAAATAAATAAATAAATGTATAATGAGTTCATCTTGTTGGGCAGACTGGATGGATCGTACAGGTCTTTATCTGCTGTCATTTACTATGTTACTATGTTGTATGTTACCCATGACATGGCTATTACTAAGACAGTAGTGATAGATTTTTCCAGAGGCCCTGGTGGGGGGGGGGGGGGGGGAGGGAGGTCCCTACCAGTGGGCTGGAGAGTAAAATTGGGAGGCCTGCCCAGGGGAGGGGTTGCAGAGATAAAGTGTCTTATCAACTGGCTCACCTTTATCCACATGTTTGTTCACCCCTTCAAAGAAATGTAATAGATCGGTGAGGCAAGATTTCCCTTCACTAAATCCATGTTGACTTTCAGGCTTATTTTTGAAAGTGATCGCCGGCCATCTTCCGACATAAATCAGGAGATGGCCGGAGATTTTGCAAAAGCGGCGAAATCGGTATAATCGAAAGCGGCGTTTTTGACACCATCACCGCTTTCCCGTCGCTGCGCCGATGAAAGTTCAAGGGGGCGTGTCAGCGGTGAATCGAAGGCGGGACGTGGGCGGGCATGGGCGTGGCTACCAGATGGCCGGCTTTTGCAGATAATGGAAAACAAAAAAGTGGCGTTCATCAGTATTTCGCCGGGTTTACTTTGGTCCTTTAATTTTCACGACCAAGCCTCAAAAAGGTGCCACAATTGACCAGATGACCACCGGAGTGAATGGGGGATGACCTCCCCATACTCCCCCAGTGGCCAACAACCCCCTCCCACACTCAAAAAGTTAAAATAAAACACTTTTTTGCCAGTCTGTATGCCAGCCTCAAATGTCATACCCAGCTCCCTAACAGCAGTATGCAAGTCTCTGGAGCAGTTTTTAATGAGTGCAGTGCACTTCAGGCAGGCAGACCCAGGTCCATCCCCCCCTACCTGTTACACATGTGGTGCTAAGTGTTGAGCCCTCCAAACCCCCCCAAAACCCACTGTACCCACATGTGGGTGCCCCCCATTCACCCATAAGGGCTATGGTAATGGCGTAGAGTCCTGGGGAGTGGGTTTGGGGGGGATTTGGGGGTGCTGAGCACCCAAGGTAAGGGAGCTATGGACCTGGGAGCTATTTATATGTATACTTTTTAATTTTTAGAAGTGCCCCCTAGGGTGCCCGGTTGGTGTCCTGGCATGTCAGGGGGACCAGTGCACTACAAATGCTGGCTCCTCCCATGACCAAATGCCTTGGATTTCGCCGGGTTTGAGATGGCCGGCATTTTTTTTCCAATATCGCTGAAAAACAAAACCGGCGATCTCAAACTCGGCGAACTCTGGCATTTGGCCGGGTTAAACCGTATTATCGGAAAAAAAGATGGCCGGCCATATTTTTCGATAATACGGTTCCGGCCAGCTGTTGCGCCGCCGCCAAAATAGATCGCCGGCGACGTTCGATTATGCCCCTCTTTGTCTCATTAATCCATGCTTTTGAATATGGTCTTTATGTACATCAGTTTATAGGTGCAATAACCACGTGCCTATTTTTAAAATCAATATTGATGCTTTATCTACTCATTTAAGAATTTATTGTTTTTACACTTGTTGTTGTTTCCTGTATTGAGCATATTTCTGGAGAACAGCAGGGTTCCCTCTGAGCTGAGTGGGAATCCTTCAACTGCAGGGCTGCCAGTGGGTGGTGATACTTCAATATTGTGCTTTCAATTACTAGGGACAGGCGGGTACCCTGGACTCCTGCAGAGATTTTCTGTCCCTCACGAATGAAAATGTGGTAGTGAAACAGCGCCCCCTCACTGGCAGAACTGTAAGCGAAGTACTCCTGCCCAATTTAGACGGCACAGTGGAGAACAGATTATAAATAAACCTGAGTGATTAATTAAAGACAACTGCAAATTGTATGAGAATATTGTCAGCCTGAAACCACCAATAAATTTGTTGGGAGAACTTTTGAACATAAGAATAGCTATACTGGTTCAGACCAATGATTCATCTAGCCTAGTTTCTAACAGTGACCGATCTATGTCACAAGTACCTGGAAAAAAACTCACATAGTAGCAACATACCATGCTACAAATCCCAGGACAAGCAGTGCCTTCCCCCCGTGTCAATCTCAATAACAGACTATGGACTTTTTCTCCAGGAACTTGACTAAACCTTTTTTAAAATGAGATATGCTAACACTGTTACTACTTCCTCCAGCAATGAGTTCCAGAGCTTAACTATTCATCGAGTGAAAAAACATTTTAAAAATATTTCCATGTAACTTCGTTGAGTGTACCATAGTCTTTTTACTTTTTAAAAGAGTTAAAAAGCGATTTATTTCTACTTGCCTTACACCACTCAGGATTTTGTAGACCTCAATTATATCTCACCTCAGCCATCTCTTTTCCAAGCTGAAGAGCCCTGACCTCTTTAGCCTTTCCTCATATGAGTTCTATCCCCTTTATCATTTTGGTCACTCTTTTTTGAACGTTTTCTGCTAGACCTTTTTTGAGATACGGCGACCAGAATTGAACGCAATACACAAGGTGAGCTCGCACTATGGAGCAGTACAAAGGCATTATAGTATTCTTGGTCTTTTTACCATCCCTCTCCTAATAATTCCTACAATCCTGTTTTACTTTTTTGGCCACTGCCACACACCTGGGGTGGTTGGGATAGGTGAGCCATTGGAGCAGCATGAAAAAATAGCAACTGCACCTCGGCAAACCGCACCTAATACTATCCCTTTTCCCCGCCCCCAGGACTGCCCCTCAGGTCACCTGACTCTATCCTAAGACTCTCTATTCCTTACTGCTTCCCCTCCCCATGCTATGCCTGATATACTGCTTCCACCTACTTGAATCTCTTCCCATGTCAAACCCCCATCACCCATCCCTTCCCTGCCCACCCTTCTTGACTGTGCCAGGTCACTGCCCATTTATGCATCTGACCGCCTATATGGCTAGGTCATTGTTCTAAGACTGGGCAGGCAGCACCTTAGCACTCTCCTTTCACTCAGTCCATGCACTACCTATATCCACTCTTGACCAGTTGTCCGAGAAGATGAATGGAATTTATTGTGGCTGTAGCATTCTTCAACTAACATATACAAATACTTTCACAAGAGCAATTACATAAATGAATACAGTTTACAGTAGCAAGCAATAAACTACCCGACTTGCTCTTCTATCTAGAGCATTTTATGGCAAGGGGTCTAGCCTTTTGAGTCACACAGCTCCCTCTACTTCCTGCTTTACTCTCTAACCCAATTCACATACCGTAGACATGCCTAGGCGCTAACCTCAAAGCCTTGATCGGGGGATTGTCATCAAAGCATCTTCCCCTTCTCAACCATTGACTCTCTTTCTTGAAGCATTGTGCCTCTCCTTGCCATCAAAGTCTGAGGTAGACACCACTAATCAGCTGTTCGTCTAGCACTAGCCCTTCTCCGTACAAGAGAGATACTGCTCCTGGTCTTAGACCTTTTCGATGCCACTGCTAGCATGGGAGAAAACCAGGTCACATTGACATTTATTTGGTGTAAAACATACTGCTTTGTACTTTATCGGGCTAGGACCCACCGCCATGGACTGTGATAGCAGCCACTCTTAATAATTCTGTACTTAATCCAAAACGTTGTCATACCTTCAAGGTAGGCTATTTTCACCTATATATATAGAGAGAGAATTGGCTATTGCAGCAGTGTACATTCCAGTGCAGGACCAATCCAGGACCAGGTTTGGGAACCACTGGACTAGACAACTATTCGGTTGTTATAGTATAGGACGACCATGTAGCTCCATGTGAAAACAAGACAGGATACACTTATATATATATATATATATATATATATATTATATACAAACACATTTCTACTGTTACAGGTAGCATGAGCAGACACATAAGTACATAAGTATTGCCACACTGGGACGGAGCAAAGGTCCATCAAGCCCAACATCCTGTTTCCAACAGTGGCCAATCCAGGTCACAAATACCTGGCAAGATCCCAAAACAGTTCAATACATTTTATGCTGCTTATCTCAGAAATAAGCAGTGGATTTTCCCCCAAGTCATTTTAATAATGGTCTATGGACTTTTCCTTTAGGAAGCCGTCCAAACCTTTTTTAAACCCCGCTAAGCTTACCGCCTCTACTACATTCTCTGGCAATGAATTCCAGAGTTTAATTACACGTTGAGTGAAGAAACATTTGCTCCAATTCATTTTAAATTTACTGCTTTGTAGCTTCATCGCATGCCCCCTAGTCCCGGTATTTTTGGAAACAGGAAAGAAACGATTCACATCTACCCGTTCCAATTTACTCATTCATTTATTGACCTCTATTACAAGCCCTATTAGTGCAACATTGTTTGGAAGCTGGACATGCCATTGCTGACTTAAAAAGGGAAATGATTGATCAAGTGGCAGTGAGGTAGGAATCAGGTAATATAGAGCGCAGAGTAAATTTTATGATTTTTCTTTTGAATTCAGTGACTCCATTTGCATTAAATTTGGAGGTCTAATGGATGACTTTAGGGAGCTCAGCTATTGGTCCTAACAGTATCCAATGGATTGATAGGAAGTCATGTGATAGCTGGGGAACTAATAAGTAGGCAAGGCAAAAAAACACCATCACCATTTTGAAGACAGAGCTATATGGAGGTGTTAGGATGTCAGCAGTAAAAATGATATGGTATAGTTTAAGCTGAATGTTGCGAGGCTATAACTACTACTACTACTACTACTTATCATTTCTAGAGCGCTACTAGGGTTACGCAGCGCTGTACAATTTAACAAAGAGAGACAGTCCCTGCTCAAAGAGCTTACAATCTAATAGACAAGTGAACGGTCGGTCCGATAGGGGCAGTCAAATTGGGGCAGTCTGGATTCACTGAACGGTAAGGGTTAGGTGCCGAACGCAGCATTGAAGAGGTGGGCTTTGAGCAAAGAAGACGGGCAGGGAGGGGGTTTGGCGTAAGGGCTCAGGAAGGTTGTTCCAAGCATAGGGTGAGGCGAGGCAGAATGAGCGGAGCCTGGAGTTGGCGGTGGTGGAGAAGGGTACTGAGAGGAGGGATTTATCCTGTGAACGGAGGTTACGGGCGGGAACGTAAGGGGAGATGAGGGTAGAAAGATAGTAAGGGACAAAGGAAGAACATTAATAATGTTTTGCTCTTCTTTGGTTGATACAGCATATTAGCGAAACATAATCTGTTCATAACTCTGCCGCACGTCTTATATTCCGCCAGAATCGTTATACTCATATCACCCCCCTCCTCAGGTCACTTCACTGGCTTCCAATCAGATACCGCATTCAGTTCAAGCTCCTCCTTCTTACCTACAAATGCACTCAGTCTGCTGCCCCTCGATACCTCTCTACCCTCATCTCCTCTTACGTTCCCGCCCGCAACCTCCGCTCACAAGACAAATCCCTCCTCTCAGTACCCTTCTCCACCACCGCCAACTCCAGGCTCCGCTCATTCTGCCTCACCTCACCCTATGCTTGGAACAACCTTCCTGAGCCCTGACGCCAAGCCCCCTCCCTACCCATATTCAAGTCTTTGCTGAAAGCCCACCTCTTCAGTGCTGCTTTCGGCACCTAACTCTTACCTTTCAGGAAATCCAGACTGCCCAATTTGACGGCCCCTATCGGACTGACTGTTCACTTGTCCTTTAGATTGTAAGCTCTTTGAGCAGGGATTGTCTTTCTATGTTAAATTGTACAGCGTTGCGTAACCCTAGCAGTGCTTTAGAAATGTCAAGTAGTAGTAGTAGTAGTATGTCAGATGGACTACCACCTGGCTGCTAACAGCATTTTCATCCAAAAGATGAGTAGCTCTATATATTTACATTTATAGAACTTTATTTAAAAAGATATATAGAATTATTTACATTTATAAATGGTGATAAAATATAAAAGGCACAGAAGAGAGGGTTTTGCAGCATACAAGCATACAATACACACACAAAAAGCAACACTGGGCCTTCAAGAGAGAGATAACAGCCGTCCTTTATTATTACAAAGACCCGACACGGGCCGTGTTTCGGCGCACAAGCGCCTGCCTCAGGGGTCAGCTAAGGTCTTCGTATTGTATATGAAGCAGTAATCAGACGAATGTACGAAGTCGTCTGGTTCCAAATAGAGTAATTAGCTCATGCCAGACGTGCATTCAATCAAACTGGACAAGACCTTAGCTGACCCCTGAGGCAGGCGCTTGTGCACTGAAACACGGCCCGTGTCGGGTCTTTGTAATAATAAAGGACGGCTGTTATCTCTCTCTTGAAGGCCCAGTATTGCTTTTTTTGTGTGGATAAAATATAAAACACAAGTTTAAAGCACTGAGTGTACCCTCTGGACCGATGAGGAGGTGGGTGCGTGAGCTCATTAACGTAAAACTTTAAGGTTTATAAGGTGTATGGTATGACAGATTACATAGGGAAACTACGTTGAAGTTCTGATGATTACAGCAAGGGCAATTATTTCAATTGTGCTGTGTTTGTAGCATAAACAATTTTCTCATGAGCTGTAGGTAGCATTAAATTATGAACCATTTTGTGGAGGATAGTAAATAGAGCTGTTTGATAAATGATGTGGTATTGGATCAGGGAGTGATGGGAACCGTGTGTGAATATTTTGGGATGGATGTGATTATGTGTATTGTTTTTGCTGTTTATTAGTTTTTAATTTTGGATGGTTTATGTTGTATTTTTATACATCAGCTTGATGGTATTTTTACAATGCATTATTTAAGTCAATACATTATTATTATTATATACAAGAACACATTATTATTGTGTTACATACAAGAACAGTATTTCATTTGAATGATATCTTCACAAAAGCTTTAAGTCAACAATATTCCAGAGGAGTGTAAGATGTCATTGACCTGGGACCATTCAGCAGGCAACATATGAGTCAGTTGAAGGACATTTGGCTTTATTCTATGAACATTTATTCTTGTATGAAACTTATAACAGAGATATCAGATTGGAATGATCTTGTTGACATTATCGACTATGATTTTCAAGGAAATGCCCATTCGTTTATGTAAACTGAAGATTTAATTAAAAAAAAAATTATCTCTATTTTTAGACAAGCTCCAGGTATGAAAGATGATGGTGAGTTTTCTGACATAAGTCATACATAAGTTCTCCATACTACATGAGTCACAATCGGGCTTTCGACCTGCACACAGCACAGAAACAGTACTACTCACCGTAATATCTAAGTTCAAACAAGAAATTTCAAAAGGCAACAAAATACTTCTTTTGCAGTTCGACCTATCCAGCGCATTCGACATGGTCGACCACGAGATTCTCACAAAACTACTGGACAAACTAGGTATCGGCGGTAACATCATTAAGTGGATAAAACGTTTCATCACCACCAGAACTTATCAAGTCAAATCAACCTCATCAATGTCGTCTGCGTGGTCATCAAAATGTGGAGTCCCCCAGGGTTCGCCTCTATCCCCGATCCTCTTCAACCTTATGATGATTCCTCAGGCTAAATCCCTATCCAGCTCCGGACTAAATCCCTTCATCTATGCAGATGACGTCACCATATTCATCCCCTTCCAATCGAACCTGGCAGAAATCTCGGAGAAAATAACCGCAAGCATGACCATCTTAGCCTCCTGGGCGAATGCCTTCAAGATGAAAATGAACAAAGAAAAAACTCAATGCTTGATCCTCTTATCAACACACTCCACTCTGCTCCCAACCACCCTAAACACCCCCGACGTTACAATCCCAATATCCGACAATCTAAAGATTTTAGGAGTAACATTAGACAACCACCTAACACTAGAAACCCATACAAAAGCCATGACGAAAAAGATGTTCAACATGATGTGGGTACCGAAAAAAGTAAAACCATTTCTCCCCCCAAAAACGTTCCACAATCTGGTACAATCCCCAGTACTCTCCCATGCCGATTACTGCAATAGTATATTCATTGGCTGCAAAGCCCAAATCCTGAAAAAGCTCCAAACCGCCCAAAACACAGCAGCCAGACTCATCTTTGGTAAATCAAGATTTGAAAGCGTTACACCACTCTGTGAAAAACTCCACTGGCTCCCAATCAAAGAGCGAATAAACTTCAAAGTTCACACCTTGATCCATAAGATCCTCCACGGAGAATCTCCAAATTACATGACTAACTTGATCGACCTTCCAGCCAGGAATGGGTCCAAATCTTCTCGAACATTTCTCAATATACACATTCCCAATTGCAAAGGTCTCAAATATAAAACCTACTACGCGTCCAACTTCTCCATCAAAGGCAGCCAACTCTGGAATGCCATACCAAGACACATCCGAACAACCAACGAACACCTACCCTTCCGAAAGCTGCTGAAAACTTACCTCTTCAAACAAGCATATCCAAAGGACCCAACTTAAATCACGAACTTAATCCACACTACTGACACTACCAATACCTTGACACATTCCTCCCTCATGTCCTACCCCACACAACTATGCTATTTCTGTGATACCTTGTACAAAACATTGTAACCATGCTATTTCTGTGACACTTTGTACCTAACATTGTAAGCTGCACTGAACCTGCCATTGAGCGGGAAAGAGCGGGGTATAAATGCTACAAATAAATAAATACATTTTACACTACTACTCCATTGAAACTGGCTGAATCGATGGTTCAGTGGTAGCAGAACTGCCCACTGTCTTGCTGAAGTTCTGGATTTGATTTCTGAGTCTTACTTCTGTTCCTCAGGTCCATGGCCAGCTGCGGAGGCATGTTCACAATACCCGAGAGGAAGGGAATCTGAGCTGTCACACAACAGTGACACCTATTGGCCAAGCTTAGGGTGAAATATTTCTGGAGGAAGCTGTGATCTGTAGCCCCTGGTCAATGGCTGTTAATGAGATGGTCAGGAGTGGGGCGAGAGCTAAAAATGGGGTCAATCCAGGTCACAAATACCTGGCAAGATCCAGAAAAGCTCAATACATTTTATGCTGTTTATCCTAGAAATAAACACTGGATTTCCCCCCAAGTCCATTTTAATAATGCTCTATGGACTTGGACTTTAGGAAGCCATCCAAACCTTTTTTAAACCCCTCTGAGCTAATTGCTTTTACTACCTTCTCTGACAATGAATTCCAGAGTTTAATTACATGTTGAGTGAAGAAACATTTTCTCCGATTCGTTTTAAATTTACTACTTTTGTAGCTTCATCGCGTGCCCGCAGTCCTAGAGGTCATGACTGATTAAGCTGAAGCCTATAAGAGGTAAAGGAAAAGTTTTATGGCCAACCCCACTCCCTCAAAGATCTTGCTGTGGGCAGTCAGTAGGAAGACATAGTACAGTGGATTGGGCCCAGATCAAGCTATCTTATCTGATTAGCAGAAATATACATAGTCTGACTGTTTTAGCAGTCTGAAAATGTGGGCTTGTTTTCTTCTCAGATACATTTATAGAGTGAGTGATAAGTAACCAGACTATTCACATTCTGTCTTGTGCTTCCTTGACCTTCTAGCTTGATAAGCAGTTTCCTTTCCAAAATAAAAAGAGGTGATATGATCATGAGCCAAGATGGTGATTTGAGAATGTTGGTTTCATTATTTTTAAATGAATTATATGGAAGAAAACAACAGTTAATTGTAACCATAGACTTTTTGATAGAAACGATGACCCCCTCACCCCCACTCTCCTATCTTTTTGACATGGGTTACACAAGTGACATAAACTTTTACCCTGGCCACCCGATTCAATAAAAAGTAAGTCCCCGTCCCGTGCAAGCCCTCTCGTATTCAGCACTCTCTTTGTTCCAGAGGGAGTCTAACCTTCTTTCATCCTTTTTATCAGTCTCAACATGATCTCCGTCCCCCCCCCCCACTTGCCTCCCCCCCCCCCCAGGATACACAGGAACTTTATTCCCAGCAAAACTTTATCTCCCGTTTATGGTTATCTTTCTGTTTTGTGAATGCCGTGCCACACCGACATCCCATATGCTTGTGCCGCACGCAAGAAGGTTTCTTTAGAAAGCACCGATGCTAATTATAAATTTAATTTGCATTTTAATTAGAATGGTGGCAAATTAAAAGTGTGGCAGCTGGAGAATTCTGAGCGCTTTGCAGAGATTTGGTGTCAGTATCTCTCTGCTTCTGATTTCTCTAGTTTTTCACGTCCCCTCCCCCTCTCCTCACTATCATTCATTCGCACAAACATATTGGGAATCTTTTTTTTCATCTCTTCTGTTCCCTTTTTTTTTGTTGTTGCTGTTGAGGGGCGGTCTATTTTATATTTCTGCATGTTTCCCCTAGGAATCAAGCCCTAGATTATTTCTATCTTGAACTGATAAAAATGTGTACTTTTATGGTAGTGAAGGTGCAGTGCAATGATGATATCAATTCGAATGAGAGTTTTGCCTGGCACCTCTGATACAGTTCTCGCTTTTCCGATGATGAGTGGCAGTGTATTTGTAGGTGTGAAACCTTTTTTTTTTTAAAACGCAAGCACGGTATTGTATAAAGCTAAAACTTTATTTAAAAAAAAAATCTGCAAAATTATGTAGTTGCTTTATTCATTTTTAAGCTATATACTTTATTTCAAAATGCTCAAGTGCTTTTTTTCGGGAGAGGGGATTAAAGCTGGAAGGCCATGATTTGACCTCTGTATCTCTCTGCTAATATTTTTGGCTCGTAATAAGCGCTCTGCCGTTTTTAGTATTTTTGTGGACACACGACAGTCAGCTCTGTCAGCTTCCCTGTGTTGTGTCTCCATGGTCATTCTCATTCCTTCTGTTCACCTCCCCCACGGTGTCCTTGCTCAATTTTCATTAATTGAGTGACAGCTCCGTTAGACCCAAATAACCTCCATTTCATTCTTGCGTCTCTTTTTAGATAAGTTCTTGTACGTCCAGTGACCTTGCTCCCTCATCAGCTATCAGAAAATATTCATGCAGATATGAGGGAGGTTGATTTGTGCACTTAAGCTCACGATAATCAGTGACACCTACACTTACGCAATGTGATGGAAACAAAGATATATGAGAAATGCTCTTGAATAAATGTTTCATATATTCTCTGTAAGACTACATACGTACATAAGTATTGCCATACTGGGAAGGACCAAATGTCAATCAATCCCAGCATCCTGCTTCCAATAGTGGCCAATCCAGGTCACAAATACCTGGCAAGATCCCCAAAAAGTACAAAACATTTTATATTGCTTACCCCAGAAATAGTGGATTTGCCCCAAGTCCGTTTAAAAACGGTCTATGGATTTTTCCTTTAGGAAGCTGGCCAAACCTTTTTTAAACTCCGCTAAGCTAATAGGACAAATGAGAACATTTTAGGGGTCCTTTTAGTAAGGTGCCACGAAAAATGGCCTGTGCTGGTATACACATGTGCATCGGACGCGTGCAGATCCATTTTTCAGCGCACCTGCACATAAGGCCTTTTTTTGGGCTAAAAATGGATGAACGGCAAAATGGGCCTGAGACCTTACTGCCACCCATTGACTTAGCGGTAAGGTCTTATGCATTAACTGGGCAGTAATCCTCAGCGAGCATACAGTGCCAATTACTGACAGGATAGCGCCACATGCCGTACAATTTTCCGGCGCGCATAGTGGAGGCGGACTGGATGGACTGTACATGTCTTTATCTGCTGTCATTTACTAAGTTACTATACTGGGAAAGACCAAAGGTCCATTAAGCCCAGCATCCTGTTTCCAGTGGCCAATCCAGGTCACAAATACCTGGCAAGGTCCCAAAAAAGTACAAAACATTTTATACTGCTTATCCCAGAAACAGTTGATTTTCCCCAAGTCCATTTAATAACGGTCTATGGACTTTTCCTTTAGGAAGGTGTCCAAACCTTTTTTAAACTCCGCTAAGCTAACCACCTTTACCACATTCTCTGGCAATGAATTCCAGAGTTTAATTATACGTGTAAATATATGCACAATCTTGTAAAAAGAGGCACAAAATGGGAGTTTAATGGACACAACAGGGGGGGGGGTCCTTAAATTAACACACATTGTTATAGAATAATGGGGATACACGCCTATTGTAGGTGCGTACATTTGCGCCATGTTACAGTTGGTGCAAACAGCCATCTCCAAAGTTAGGCACGATTCCAAGGCATAAGTGCTATTCTATAAAGAGCACCTAATTTGGGGACCCTTTTACAAAGACGCGCTAGCATTTTTAGCGCATTCTAAAACTAAGCACGTGCTAAACATTACTGATGCCCATATATTTCTACGGGTGTCTCTAGCATTTAGCACACGCTAGTGATTAGCTACTACTTACTACTACTACTTATCATTTATATAGCGCTACAAGGCATACGCAGCGCTGTACACCATTAGCTCGCATTAAAATGCTTGTGCGCCTCAAATATTGTATCCAATTCTGGTTGCTGCATCTCAAAAAAGATATAAAGGAATTGGAGAAGGTGCAGAGAAGGGCGACAAAATGATAAAAGGGATGGAACGACTTCCCTATGAGGAAAGGCTGAGACGGTTAGGGCTCTTCAGCTTGGAGAAAAGGTGGCTGAGGGGTGATATGATAGAAGTCTACAAAATAATGAGCGGAGTAGAGCGGACAGATGTGAAGCGTTTGTTTACACTTTCAAACAATAATAGAGACAGGGGACACAAGATGAAGCTAGACTATGGTAGATTTAAAACAAACAGGAGAAAGTTTTTCTTTACTCAGCGTGTAGTTAGACTCTGGAACTCGTTGCCGGAGAATGTAGTGACAGCAGCTGGCCTTACAGAGTTTAAGGGGGGGGGGGGGGTTGGACAGATTGCTGAAGGAAAAGTCCATTGAACATTATTAAATACATATATATACTAGCCGTTAAGCCCGTAACAATGGGCTAGTTTTTTGTTTTCCTATGGCCTCCCCCCGTCCACCAACCCTGCTCTCTCCCCTGCCCTCCCCCCAGCGTCTGTTTCCCTCAGTTCCGCCCCCTCCTTCCCTCCCTGCTCCCTCCTCCTCTGATTTCCACGCCCATGTCCAAGCCCTCCTCCCTATTGGGCTGTACTGCCGGTGGAGGCAGGGCTTGGACTTCTACACTCTCAGCGTTCCGACTCTACTGGGTATTTGCAGGTGAGTCGGTCACTTGCCGTTTATATGTTTGATTTTCTTTTGGTGGGGGGGGGTCTGGGTTCTTGAAGCCTGGATTGGCCGCTGTCGGAGACAGGATGCTGGGCTTGATGGACCCTTGGTCTTTTCCCAGTATGGCGGTACTTATGTAGCACCTTACTAAAAGGACCCCTAAAATGTTCTCATTTGTCCTATTAGCTTA